>NW_026646016.1:0-249552 GCF_949987535.1 Balaenoptera acutorostrata
GACCCCCAAATAATATTCCTTTACGTGCTAAGGGGTATCTAGAGAGTGGGATAGGTTTAATAACTAACCTCACCCTATCGCGTACACTAACCCTAACCCCTACCCTAACCCTAACGCGTACCCTAATCCTAACCCGTACCCTAAACCGAGCCCTAACCCTAACACTAACCCTAACCCTAACCCTAACCCATACCCTACGCCCTACCCGAACCCCTCCCCGAACCCGTACCCTAAGCCGTACCCTAACCCTCACCCTAACCCTAACCCTAACCCTAAGCTACCCTTGACGGCTTCTGCCTCCAATAGATTTCGTAAGCACTAGTGTTTTAAGGAACAGGTTAAAAAGAGAATCCTAATGTGATTTCTTGATAATGGGTGTGTTCCTTATCTTCTCCTAGTGTCGAAACTCTTCTCCATGGCCGGACCCCCAAATAATATTCCTTTACGTGCTAAGGGGTATCTAGACAGTGGGATAGGTTTAATAACTAACCTCACCCTATCGCATACCCTAACCCTAACCCCTACCCTAACCCTAACGCGTACCCTAATCCTAAACCGTACCCTAAACCGAGCCCTAACCCTAACACTAACCCTAACCATAACACTAAACCATACCCTACGCCCTACCCGAAACCCTCCCCGAACCCGTACCCTAAGCCGTACCCTAACCCTAACCCTAACCCTAAGCTACCCTTGACTGCTTCTGCCTCCAATAGATTTCCTAAGCACAAGTGTTTTAAGGAACAGGTTAAAAAGAGAATCCTAATGTGATTTCTTGATAATGGGTGTGTTCCTTATCTTCTCCTCGTGTCTAAACTCTTCTCCATGGCTGGACCCCCAAATATTATTCCTTTACGTGCTAAGGGGTATCTAGAGAGTGGGATAGGTTTAATAACTACCCTCACCCTGACGCGTACCCTAAACCCTAACCCCTACCCTAACCCTAACGCGTACCCTAATCCTAACCCGTACCCTAAACCGAGCCCTAACCCTAACCCTAGCCTTAACCCTAACCCTAACCCATATCCTACGCCCTACCCGAACCCCTCCCCGAACCCGTACCCTAAGCTGTACCCTAACCCTCACCCTAACCCTAACCCTAACCCTAAGCTACCCTTGACTGCTTCTGCCTCCAATAGATTTCCTAAGCACTAGTGTTTTAAGGAACAGATTAAAAAGAGAATCCTAATGTGATTTCTTGATAATGGGTGTGTTCCTTATCTTCTCCAAGTGTCTAAACTCTTCTCCATGGCTGGACCCCCAAATAATATTCCTTTACGTGCTAAGGGGTATCTAGAGAGTGGGATAGGTTTAATAACTAACCTCACCCTATCGCGTACACTAACCCTAACCCCTACCCTAACCCTAACGCGTACCCTAATCCTAACCCGTACCCTAAACCGAGCCCTAACCCTAACACTAACCCTAACCCTAACCCTAACCCATACCCTACGCCCTACCCGAACCCCTCCCCGAACCCGTACCCTAAGCCGTACCCTAACCCTCACCCTAACCCTAACCCTAACCCTAAGCTACCCTTGACGGCTTCTGCCTCCAATAGATTTCGTAAGCACTAGTGTTTTAAGGAACAGGTTAAAAAGAGAATCCTAATGTGATTTCGTGATAATGGGTGTGTTCCTTATCTTCTCCTAGTGTCTAAACTCTTCTCCATGGCTGGACCCCCAATAATATTCCTGTACGTGCTAAGGGGTATCTAGATAGTGGGATAGGTTTAATAACTACCCTCACCCTAACGCGTACACTAAACCTAACCCCTACCCTAACCCTAACGCGTACCCTAATCCTAACCCGTACCCTAAACCGAGCCCTAAACCTAACACTAGCCCTAACCCTAACCCTAACCCATACCCTACGCCCTACCCGAACCCCTCCCCGAACCCGTACCCTAAGCCATACCCTAGCCCTCACCCTAACCCTAACACTAACCCTAAGCTACCCTTGACTGCTTCTGCCTCCAATAGATTTCCTAAGCACTAGTGTTTTAAGGAACAGGTTAAAAAGAGAATCCTAATATGATTTCGTGATAATGGGTGTGTTCCTTATCTTCTCCTAGTGTCTAAACTCTTCTCCATGGCTGGACCCCCAAACAATATTCCTTTACGTGCTAAGGGGTATCTAGAGAGTGGGATAGGTTTAATAACTATCCTCACCCTAACGCGTACCCTAACTCTAACCCCTAACCTAACCCTAGCGCGTACCCTAATCCTAACCCGTACCCTAAACCGAGCCCTAACCCTAACACTAACTCTAACCCTAACCCTAACCCATACCCTACGCCCTACCCGAACCCCTCCCTGAACCCGTACCCTAAACCGTACCCTAACCCTCACCCTAACCCTAACCCTAACCCTAAGCTACCCTTGACGGCTTCTGCCTCCAATAGATTTCCTAAGCACTAGTGTTTTAAGGAACAGGTTAAAAAGAGAATCCTAATGTGATTTCTTGATAATGGGTGTGTTCCTTATCTTCTCCTCGTGTCTAAACTCTTCTCCATGGCTGGACCCCCAAATAATATTCCTTTACGTGCTAAGGGGTATCTAGAGAGTGGGATAGGTTTAATAACTACCCTCACCCTAACGCGTTCCCTAACCCTAACCCCTACCCTAACCCTAACGCGTACCCTAATCCTAACCCGTACCCTAAACCGAGCCCTAACCCTAACACTAGCCCTAACCCTAACGCTAACCAATACTCTACGCCCTACCCGAACCCCTCCCCGAACCCGTACCCTAAGCCGTACCCTAACCCTCACCCTAACCCTAAGCTACCCTTGACTGCTTCTGCCTCCAATAGATTTCCTAAGCACTAGTGTCTTAAGGAACAGGTTAAAAAGAGAATCCTAATGTGATTTCTTGATAATGGGTGTGTTCCTTATCTTCTCCTCGTGTCTAAACTCTTCTCCATGGCTGGACCCCCAAATAATATTCCTTTACGTGCTAAGGGGTATCTAGAGAGTGGGATAGGTTTAATAACTACCCTCACCCTAACGCGTTCCCTAACCCTAACCCCTACCCTAACACTAACGGGTACCCTAATCCTAAACCGTACCCTAAACCGAGCCCTAACCCTAACACTAACCCTAACCCTAACCCTAAACCATACCCTACGCCCTACCCGAACCCCTCCCCGAACCCGTACCCTAAGCCATACCCTAACCCTCACCCTAATCCTAACCCTAACCCTAAGCTACCCTTGACTGCTTCTGCCTCCAATAGATTTCCTAAGCACTAGTGTTTTAAGGAACAGGTGAAAAAGAGAATCCTAATGTGATTTCTTGATAATGGGTGTGTTCCTTATCTTCTCCTCGTGTCTAAACTCTTCTCCATGGATGGACCCCCAAATAATATTCCTGTACGTGCTAAGGGGTATCTAGAGAGTGGGATAGGTTTAATAACTACCCTCTCCCTAACGCGTACACTAACCCTAACCCCTACCCTAACCCTAACGCGTACCCTAATCCTAACCCGTACCCTAAACCGAGCCCTAACCCTAACACTAACCCTAACCGTAACCCTAACCCATACCCTACGCCCTACCCGAACCCCTCCCTGAACCCGTACCCTAAGCCGTACCCTAACCCTCACCCTAACCCTAAACCTAACCCTAAGCTACCCTTGACGGCTTCTGCCTCCAATAGATTTCCTAAGCACTAGTGTTTTAAGGAACAGGTTAAAAAGAGAATCCTAATGTGATTTCTTGATAATGGGTGTGTTCCTTATCTTCTCCTAGTGTCTAAACTCTTCTCCATGGCTGGAACCCCAAATAATATTACTTTACGTGCTAAGGGGTATCTAGAGAGTGGGATAGGTTTAATAACTACCCTCACCCTAAAGTGTACCCTAACCCTAACCACTACCCTAACACTAACGCGTACCCTAATCCTAACCTGTACCCTTAACCGAGCCCTAACCCTAACACTAACCCTAACCCTAACCCTAACCCATACCCTACGCCCTACCCGAACCCCTCCCCGAACCCGTACCCTAAGTCGTACCCTAACCCTCACCCTAACCCTAACCCTAACCCTAAGCTACCCTTGACTGCTTCTTCCTCCAATAGATTTCCTAAGCACTAGTGTTTTAAGGAACAGGTTAAAAAGAGAATCCTAATGTGATTTCTTGATAATGGGTGTGTTCCTTATCTTCTCCTCGTGTCTAAACTCTTCTCCATGGCTGGACCCCCAAATAATATTCCTTTAAGTGCTAAGGGGTATCTAGAGATTGCTATAGGTTTAATAACTACCCTCACCCTAACGCGTACCCTAACCCTAACCCCTACCCTAACCCTAACGCGTACCCTAATCCTAACCCGTACCCTAAACCGAGCCCTAAACCTAACACTAGCCCTAACCCTAACACTAACCCATACCCTACGCCCTACCCGAACCCCTCACCGAACCCGTAACCTAAGCCGTACCCTAACCCTCACCCTAACCCTAACCCTAACCCTAAGCTACCCTTGACTGCTTCTGCCTCCAATAGATTTCCTAAGCACTAGTGTTTTAAGGAACAGGTTAAAAAGAGAATCCTAATGTGATTTCTTGATAATGGGTGTGTTCCTTATCTTCTCCTAGTGTCTAAACTCTTCTCCATGGCTGGACCACCAAATAATATTCCTTTACGTGCTAAGGGGTATCTACAGAGTGGGATAGATTTAATAACTAACCTCACCCTATCGCGTACCCTAACCCTAACCCCTACCCTAACACTAACACGTACCCTAATCCTAACCCGTACCCTAAACCGAGCCCTAACCCTAACACTAAACCTAACCCTAACCCTAACCCATACCCTACGCCCTACCCGAACCCCTCCCCGAACCCGTACCCTGAGCCATACCCTAACCCTCACCCTAACCCTAAACCTAACCCTAAGCTACCCTTGACTGCTTCTGCCTCCAATAGATTTCCTAAGCACTAGTGTTTTAAGGAACAGGTGAAAAAGAGAATCCTAATGTGATTTCTTGATAATGGGTGTGTTCCTTATCTTCTCGTGTCTAATCTCTTCTCCATGGTTGGACCCCCAAATAATATTCCTTTACGTGCTAAGGGGTTTCTAGAGAGTGTGATAGGTTTAATAACTACCCGCACCCTAATGCGTACCCTAACCCTAACCCCTACCCTAACCCTAACGCGTACCCTAATCCGAACCCATACCCTAAACCGAGCCCTAACCCTAACACTAGCCCTAACCCTATACATAACCCATACCCTACGCCCTACCCGAACACCTCCCCGAACCCGTACCCTAAGCCATACCCTAACCCTCACCCTAACCCTAACCCTAACCCTAAGCTACCCTTGACTGCTTCTGCCTCCAATAGATTTCCTAAGCACTAGTGTTTTAAGGAACAGGTTAAAAAGAGAATCCTTATGTGATTTCGTGATAATGGGTGTGTTCCTTATCTTCTCCTAGTGTCTAAACTCTTCTCCATGGCTGGACCCCCATTAATATTCCTTTACGTGCTAAGGGGTATCTAGAGAGTGGGATAGGTTTAATAACTACCCTCACCCTAACGCGTACACTAACCCTAACCCCTACCCTAACCCTAACGCGTACCCTAATCCTAACCCGTACCCTAAACCGAGCCCTAACCCTAACACTAACCCTAACCCTAACCCTAACCCATACCCTACGCCCTACCCGAACCCCTCCCCGAACCCGTACCCTAAGCCGTACCCTAACCCTCACCCTAACCCTAACCCTAACCCTAAGCTACCCTTGACTGCTTCTGCCTCCAATAGATTTCCTAAGCACTAGTGTTTTAAGGAACAGGTTAAAAAGAGAATCCTAATGTGATTTCTTGATAATGGGTGTGTTCCTTATCTTCTCCTCGTGTCTAAACTCTTCTCCATGGCTGGTCCCCCAAATAATATTCCTTTACGTGCTAAGGGGTATCTAGAGAGTGGGATAGGTTTAATAACTACCCTCACCCTAACGCGTACCCTAACCCTAACCCCTACCCTAACCCTAACGCGTACCCTAATCCTAACCCGTACCCTAAACCGAGCCCTAAACCTAACGCTAGCCCTAACCCTAACCCTAACCCATACCCTACGCCCTACCCGAACCCCTCCCCGAACCCGTACCCTAAGCCATACCCTAGCCCTCACCCTAACCCTAACACTAACCCTAAGCTACCCTTGACTGCTTCTGCCTCCAATAGATTTCCTAAGCACTAGTGTTTTAAGGAACAGGTTAAAAAGAGAATCCTAATGTGATTTCGTGATAATGGGTGTGTTCCTTATCTTCTCCTAGTGTCTAAACTCTTCTCCATGGCTGGACCCCCAAATAATATTCCTTTACGTGCTAAGGGGTATCTAGAGAGTGGGATAGGTTTAATAACTACCCTCACCCTAACACGTACCCTAACCCTAACCCCTACCCTAACCCTAGCGCGTACCCTAATCCTAACCCGTACCCTAAACCGAGCCCTAACCCTAACACTAACTCTAACCCTAACCCTAACACATACCCTACGCCCTACCCGAACCCCTCCCTCAACCCCTACCCTAAACCGTACCCTAACCCTCACCCTAATCCTAACCCTAACCCTAAGCTACCCTTGACGGCTTCTGCCTCCAATAGATTTCCTAAGCACTAGTGTTTTAAGGAACAGTTTAAAAAGAGAATCATATTGTGATTTCTTGATAATGGGTGTGTTCCTTATCTTCTCCTAGTGTCTAAACTCTTCTCCATGGCTGGACCCCCAAATAATATTCCTTTACGTGCTAAGGGGTATCTAGAGAGTGGGATAGGTTTAATAACTACCCTCACCCTAAAGCGTACCCTAACCCTAACCACTACCCTAACACTAACGCGTACCCTAATCCTAACCCGTACCCTAAACCGAGCCCTAAACCTAACACTAGCCCTAACCCTAACACTAACCCATACCCTACACCCTACCCGAACCCCTCCCCGAACCCGTAACCTAAGCCGTACCCTAACCCTCACCCTAACCCTAACCCTAACCCTAAGCTACCCTTGAATGCTTCTGCCTCCAATAGATTTCCTAAGCACTAGTGTTTTAAGGAACACGTTAAAAAGAGAATCCTAATGTGATTTCGTGATAATGGGTGTGTTCCTTATCTTCTCCTCGTGTCTAAACTCTTCTCCATGGCTGGACCCCCAAATAATATTCCTTTATGTGCTAAGGGGTATCTAGAGAGTGTGATAGGTTTAATAACTACCCTCACCCTAACACGTACCCTAACCCTAACCCCTACCCTAACCCTAACGCGTACCCTAATCCTAAACCGAGCCCTAACCATAACACTAACCCTAACCCTAACCCTAACCCATACCCTACGCCCTACCCGAACCCCTCCCCGAAACCGTACCCTAAGCCATACCCTAGCCCTCACCCTAACCCTAACCCTAACCCTAAGCTACCCTTGACTGCTTCTGCCTCCAATAGATTTCCTAAGCACTAGTGTTTTAAGGAACAGTTTAAAAAGAGAATCATATTGTGATTTCTTGATAATGGGTGTGTTCCTTATCTTCTCCTAGTGTCTAAACTCTTCTCCATGGCTGGACCCCCAAATAATATTCCTTTACGTGCTAAGGGGTATCTAGAGAGTGGGATAGGTTTAATAACTACCCTCACCCTAAAGGGTACCCTAACCCTAACCACTACCCTAACACTAACGCGTACCCTAATCCTAACCCGTACCCTAAACCGAGCCCTAACCCTAACACTAACCCTAACCCTAACCCTAACCCATACCCTACGCCCTACCCGAACCCCTCCCCGAACCCGTACCCTAAGCCGTACCCTAACCCTCACCCTAACCCTAACCCTAACCCTAAGCTACCCTTGACTGCTTCTGCCTCCAATAGATTTCCTAAGCACTAGTGTTTTAAGGAACAAGTTAAAAAGAGAATCCTAATGTGATTTCTTGATAATGGGTGTGTTCCTTATCTTCTCCTCGTGTCTAAACTCTTCTCCATTGCTGGACCCCCAAATAATATTCCTTTACGTGCTAAGGGGTATCTAGAGAGTGGGATAGATTTAATAACTACCCTCACCCTAACGCGTACCCTAACCCTAACCCCTACCCTAAACCTAACGCGTACCCTAATCCTAACCCGTACCCTAAACCGAGCCCTAACCCTAACCTTTGCCCTAACCCTAACCCTAACCCATACCCTACGCCCTACCCGAACCCCTCCCCGAACCCGTACCCTAAGCCGTACCCTAACCCTCACCCTAACCCTAACCCTAACCCTAAGCTACCCTTGACTGCTTCTGCCTCCAATAGATTTCCTAAGCACTAGTGTTTTAAGGAACAGGTTAAAAAGAGAATCCTAATGTGATTTCTTGATAATGGGTGTGTTCCTTATCTTCTCCTAGTGTCTAAACTCTTCTCCATGGCTGGACCACCAAATAATATTCCTTTACGTGCTAAGGGGTATCTACAGAGTGGGATAGATTTAATAACTAACCTCACCCTATCGCGTACCCTAACCCTAACCCCTACCCTAACACTAACACGTACCCTAATCCTAACCCGTACCCTAAACCGAGCCCTAAACCTAACACTAGCCCTAACCCTAACACTAACCCATACCCTACGCCCTACCCGAACCCCTCCCCGAACCCGTAACCTAAGCCGTACCCTAACCCTCACCCTAACCCTAACCCTAACCCTAAGCTACCCTTGACTGCTTCTGCCTCCAATAGATTTCCTAAGCACTAGTGTTTTAAGGAACAGGTTAAAAAGAGAATCCTAATGTGATTTCTTGATAATGGGTGTGTTCCTTATCTTCTCCTAGTGTCTAAACTCTTCTCCATGGCTGGACCACCAAATAATATTCCTTTACGTGCTAAGGGGTATCTACAGAGTGGGATAGATTTAATAACTAACCTCACCCTATCGCGTACCCTAACCCTAACCCCTACCCTAACACTAACACGTACCCTAATCCTAACCCGTACCCTAAACCGAGCCCTAACCCTAACACTAAACCTAACCCTAACCCTAACCCATACCCTACGCCCTACCCGAACCCCTCCCCGAACCCGTACCCTGAGCCATACCCTAACCCTCACCCTAACCCTAAACCTAACCCTAAGCTACCCTTGACTGCTTCTGCCTCCAATAGATTTCCTAAGCACTAGTGTTTTAAGGAACAGGTGAAAAAGAGAATCCTAATGTGATTTCTTGATAATGGGTGTGTTCCTTATCTTCTCGTGTCTAATCTCTTCTCCATGGTTGGACCCCCAAATAATATTCCTTTACGTGCTAAGGGGTTTCTAGAGAGTGTGATAGGTTTAATAACTACCCGCACCCTAATGCGTACCCTAACCCTAACCCCTACCCTAACCCTAACGCGTACCCTAATCCGAACCCATACCCTAAACCGAGCCCTAACCCTAACACTAGCCCTAACCCTATACATAACCCATACCCTACGCCCTACCCGAACACCTCCCCGAACCCGTACCCTAAGCCATACCCTAACCCTCACCCTAACCCTAACCCTAACCCTAAGCTACCCTTGACTGCTTCTGCCTCCAATAGATTTCCTAAGCACTAGTGTTTTAAGGAACAGGTTAAAAAGAGAATCCTTATGTGATTTCGTGATAATGGGTGTGTTCCTTATCTTCTCCTAGTGTCTAAAACTCTTCTCCATGGCTGGACCCCCATTAATATTCCTTTACGTGCTAAGGGGTATCTAGAGAGTGGGATAGGTTTAATAACTACCCTCACCCTAACGCGTACACTAACCCTAACCCCTACCCTAACCCTAACGCGTACCCTAATCCTAACCCGTACCCTAAACCGAGCCCTAACCCTAACACTAACCCTAACCCTAACCCTAACCCATACCCTACGCCCTACCCGAACCCCTCCCCGAACCCGTACCCTAAGCCGTACCCTAACCCTCACCCTAACCCTAACCCTAACCCTAAGCTACCCTTGACTGCTTCTGCCTCCAATAGATTTCCTAAGCACTAGTGTTTTAAGGAACAGGTTAAAAAGAGAATCCTAATGTGATTTCTTGATAATGGGTGTGTTCCTTATCTTCTCCTCGTGTCTAAACTCTTCTCCATGGCTGGTCCCCCAAATAATATTCCTTTACGTGCTAAGGGGTATCTAGAGAGTGGGATAGGTTTAATAACTACCCTCACCCTAACGCGTACCCTAACCCTAACCACTACCCTAACCCTAACGCGTACCCTAATCCTAACCCGTACCCTAAACCGAGCCCTAAACCTAACGCTAGCCCTAACCCTAACCCTAACCCATACCCTACGCCCTACCCGAACCCCTCCCCGAACCCGTACCCTAAGCCATACCCTAGCCCTCACCCTAACCCTAACACTAACCCTAAGCTACCCTTGACTGCTTCTGCCTCCAATAGATTTCCTAAGCACTAGTGTTTTAAGGAACAGGTTAAAAAGAGAATCCTAATGTGATTTCGTGATAATGGGTGTGTTCCTTATCTTCTCCTAGTGTCTAAACTCTTCTCCATGGCTGGACCCCCAAATAATATTCCTTTACGTGCTAAGGGGTATCTAGAGAGTGGGATAGGTTTAATAACTACCCTCACCCTAACACGTACCCTAACCCTAACCCCTACCCTAACCCTAGCGCGTACCCTAATCCTAACCCGTACCCTAAACCGAGCCCTAACCCTAACACTAACTCTAACCCTAACCCTAACACATACCCTACGCCCTACCCGAACCCCTCCCTCAACCCCTACCCTAAACCGTACCCTAACCCTCACCCTAATCCTAACCCTAACCCTAAGCTACCCTTGACGGCTTCTGCCTCCAATAGATTTCCTAAGCACTAGTGTTTTAAGGAACAGTTTAAAAAGAGAATCATATTGTGATTTCTTGATAATGGGTGTGTTCCTTATCTTCTCCTAGTGTCTAAACTCTTCTCCATGGCTGGACCCCCAAATAATATTCCTTTACGTGCTAAGGGGTATCTAGAGAGTGGGATAGGTTTAATAACTACCCTCACCCTAAAGCGTACCCTAACCCTAACCACTACCCTAACACTAACGCGTACCCTAATCCTAACCCGTACCCTAAACCGAGCCCTAAACCTAACACTAGCCCTAACCCTAACACTAACCCATACCCTACACCCTACCCGAACCCCTCCCCGAACCCGTAACCTAAGCCGTACCCTAACCCTCACCCTAACCCTAACCCTAACCCTAAGCTACCCTTGAATGCTTCTGCCTCCAATAGATTTCCTAAGCACTAGTGTTTTAAGGAACACGTTAAAAAGAGAATCCTAATGTGATTTCGTGATAATGGGTGTGTTCCTTATCTTCTCCTCGTGTCTAAACTCTTCTCCATGGCTGGACCCCCAAATAATATTCCTTTATGTGCTAAGGGGTATCTAGAGAGTGTGATAGGTTTAATAACTACCCTCACCCTAACACGTACCCTAACCCTAACCCCTACCCTAACCCTAACGCGTACCCTAATCCTAAACCGAGCCCTAACCATAACACTAACCCTAACCCTAACCCTAACCCATACCCTACGCCCTACCCGAACCCCTCCCCGAAACCGTACCCTAAGCCATACCCTAGCCCTCACCCTAACCCTAACCCTAACCCTAAGCTACCCTTGACTGCTTCTGCCTCCAATAGATTTCCTAAGCACTAGTGTTTTAAGGAACAGTTTAAAAAGAGAATCATATTGTGATTTCTTGATAATGGGTGTGTTCCTTATCTTCTCCTAGTGTCTAAACTCTTCTCCATGGCTGGACCCCCAAATAATATTCCTTTACGTGCTAAGGGGTATCTAGAGAGTGGGATAGGTTTAATAACTACCCTCACCCTAAAGGGTACCCTAACCCTAACCACTACCCTAACACTAACGCGTACCCTAATCCTAACCCGTACCCTAAACCGAGCCCTAACCCTAACACTAACCCTAACCCTAACCCTAACCCATACCCTACGCCCTACCCGAACCCCTCCCCGAACCCGTACCCTAAGCCGTACCCTAACCCTCACCCTAACCCTAACCCTAACCCTAAGCTACCCTTGACTGCTTCTGCCTCCAATAGATTTCCTAAGCACTAGTGTTTTAAGGAACAAGTTAAAAAGAGAATCCTAATGTGATTTCTTGATAATGGGTGTGTTCCTTATCTTCTCCTCGTGTCTAAACTCTTCTCCATTGCTGGACCCCCAAATAATATTCCTTTACGTGCTAAGGGGTATCTAGAGAGTGGGATAGATTTAATAACTACCCTCACCCTAACGCGAACCCTAACCCTAACCCCTACCCTAAACCTAACGCGTACCCTAATCCTAACCCGTACCCTAAACCGAGCCCTAACCCTAACCTTTGCCCTAACCCTAACCCTAACCCATACCCTACGCCCTACCCGAACCCCTCCCCGAACCCGTACCCTAAGCCGTACCCTAACCCTCACCCTAACCCTAACCCTAACCCTAAGCTACCCTTGACTGCTTCTGCCTCCAATAGATTTCCTAAGCACTAGTGTTTTAAGGAACAGGTTAAAAAGAGAATCCTAATGTGATTTCTTGATAATGGGTGTGTTCCTTATCTTCTCCTAGTGTCTAAACTCTTCTCCATGGCTGGACCACCAAATAATATTCCTTTACGTGCTAAGGGGTATCTACAGAGTGGGATAGATTTAATAACTAACCTCACCCTATCGCGTACCCTAACCCTAACCCCTACCCTAACACTAACACGTACCCTAATCCTAACCCGTACCCTAAACCGAGCCCTAACCCTAACACTAAACCTAACCCTAACCCTAACCCATACCCTACGCCCTACCCGAACCCCTCCCCGAACCCGTACCCTAAGCCATACCCTAACCCTCACCCTAACCCTAACCCTAACCCTAAGCTACCCTTGACTGCTTCTGCCTCCAATAGATTTCCTAAGCACTAGTGTTTTAAGGAACAGGTGTAAAAGAGAATCCTAATGTGATTTCTTGATAATGGGTGTGTTCCTTATCTTCTCGTGTCTAATCTCTTCTCCATGGTTGGACCCCCAAATAATATTCCTTTACGTGCTAAGGGGTTTCTAGAGAGTGTGATAGGTTTAATAACTACCCGCACCCTAATGCGTACCCTAACCCTAACCCCTACCCTAACCCTAACGCGTACCCTAATCCGAACCCATACCCTAAACCGAGCCCTAACCCTAACACTAGCCCTAACCCTATACATAACCCATACCCTACGCCCTACCCGAACACCTCCCCGAACCCGTACCCTAAGCCATACCCTAACCCTCACCCTAACCCTAACCCTAACCCTAAGCTACCCTTGACTGCTTCTGCCTCCAATAGATTTCCTAAGCACTAGTGTTTTAAGGAACAGGTTAAAAAGAGAATCCTAATGTGATTTCGTGATAATGGGTGTGTTCCTTATCTTCTCCTAGTGTCTAAACTCTTCTCCATGGCTGGACCCCCATTAATATTCCTTTACGTGCTAAGGGGTATCTAGAGAGTGGGATAGGTTTAATAACTACCCTCACCCTAACGCGTACACTAACCCTAACCCCTACCCTAACCCTAACGCGTACCCTAATCCTAACCCGTACCCTAAACCGAGCCCTAACCCTAACACTAACCCTAACCCTAACCCTAACCCATACCCTACGCCCTACCCGAACCCCTCCCCGAACCCGTACCCTAAGCCGTACCCTAACCCTCACCCTAACCCTAACCCTAACCCTAAGCTACCCTTGACTGCTTCTGCCTCCAATAGATTTCCTAAGCACTAGTGTTTTAAGGAACAGGTTAAAAAGAGAATCCTAATGTGATTTCTTGATAATGGGTGTGTTCCTTATCTTCTCCTCGTGTCTAAACTCTTCTCCATGGCTGGTCCCCCAATTAATATTCCTTTACGTGCTAAGGGGTATCTAGAGAGTGGGATAGGTTTAATAACTACCCTCACCCTAACGCGTACCCTAACCCTAACCCCTACCCTAACCCTAACGCGTACCCTAATCCTAACCCGTACCCTAAACCGAGCCCTAAACCTAACGCTAGCCCTAACCCTAACCCTAACCCATACCCTACGCCCTACCCGAACCCCTCCCCGAACCCGTACCCTAAGCCATACCCTAGCCCTCACCCTAACCCTAACACTAACCCTAAGCTACCCTTGACTGCTTCTGCCTCCAATAGATTTCCTAAGCACTAGTGTTTTAAGGAACAGGTTAAAAAGAGAATCCTAATGTGATTTCGTGATAATGGGTGTGTTCCTTATCTTCTCCTAGTGTCTAAACTCTTCTCCATGGCTGGACCCCCAAATAATATTCCTTTACGTGCTAAGGGGTATCTAGAGAGTGGGATAGGTTTAATAACTACCCTCACCCTAACACGTACCCTAACCCTAACCCCTACCCTAACCCTAGCGCGTACCCTAATCCTAACCCGTACCCTAAACCGAGCCCTAACCCTAACACTAACTCTAACCCTAACCCTAACCCATACCCTACGCCCTACCCGAACCCCTCCCTCAACCCCTACCCTAAACCTTACCCTAACCCTCACCCTAACCCTAACCCTAACCCTAAGCTACCCTTGACGGCTTCTGCCTCCAATAGATTTCCTAAGCACTAGTGTTTTAAGGAACAGTTTAAAAAGAGAATCATATTGTGATTTCTTGATAATGGGTGTGTTCCTTATCTTCTCCTAGTGTCTAAACTCTTCTCCATGGCTGGACCCCCAAATAATATTCCTTTACGTGCTAAGGGGTATCTAGAGAGTGGGATAGGTTTAATAACTACCCTCACCCTAAAGCGTACGCTAACCCTAACCACTACCCTAACACTAACGCGTACCCTAATCCTAACCCGTACCCTAAACCGAGCCCTAACCCTAACACTAACCCTAACCCTAACCCTAACCCATACCCTACGCCCTACCCGAACCCCTCCCCGAACCCTTACCCTAAGCCGTACCCTAACCCTCACCCTAACCCTAACCCTAACCCTAAGCTACCCTTGACTGCTTCTGCCTCCAATAGATTTCCTAAGCACTAGTGTTTTAAGGAACAGGTTAAAAAGAGAATCATATTGTGATTTCTTGATAATGGGTTTGTTCCTTATCTTCTCCTAGTATCTAAACTCTTCTCCATGGCTGGACCCCCAAATAATATTCCTTTACGTGCTAAGGGGTATCTAGAGAGTGGGATAGGTTTAATAACTACCCTCACCCTAAAGCGTACCCTAACCCTAACCCCTACCCTAACCCTAACGCGTACCCTAATCCTAACCCGTACCCTAAACCGAGACCTAACCCTAACACTAACCCTAACCCTAACCCTAACCCATACCCTACGCCCTACCCGAACCCCTCCCCGAACCCGTACCCTAAGCCATATCCTAAACCTCACCCTAACCCTAACCCTAACCCTAAGCTACCCTTGACTGCTTCTGCCTCCAATAGATTTCCTAAGCACTAGTGTTTTAAGGAAAATGTTAAAAAGAGAATCCTAATGTGATTTCGTGATAATGGGTGTGTTCCTTATCTTCTCCTAGTGTCTAAACTCTTCTCCATGGCTGGACAACCAATAATATTCCTGTACGTGCTAAGGGATATCTAGAGAGTGGGATAGGTTTAATAACTACCCTCACCCTAACGCGTACCCTAACCCTAACCCCTACCCTAACCCTAACGCGTACCCTAATCCTAACGTGTACCCTAAACCGAGACCTAACCCTAACACTAGCCCTAACCCTAACCCTAACCCATACCCTACGCCCTACCCGAACCCCTCCCCGAACCCGTACCCTAAGCCGTACCCTAACCCTCACCCTAACCCTAACCCTAACCCTAAGCTACCCTTGACGGCTTCTGCCTCCAATAGATTTCCTAAGCACTAGTGTTTTAAGGAACAGGTTCAAAAGAGAATCCTAATGTGATTTCTTGATAATGGGTGTGTTCCTTATCTTCTCCTCGTGTCTAAACTCTTCTCCATGGCTGGTCCCCCAAATAATATTCCTTTACGTGCTAAGGGGTATCTAGAGAGTGGGATAGGTTTAATAACTACCCTCACCCTAACGCGTACCCTAACCCTAACCCCTACCCTAACCCTAACGCGTACCCTAATCCTAACCCGTACCCTAAACCGAGCCCTAAACCTAACGCTAGCCCTAACCCTAACCCTAACCCATACCCTACGCCCTACCCGAACCCCTCCCCGAACCCTTACCCTAAGCCGTACCCTAACCCTCACCCTAACCCTAACCCTAACCCTAAGCTACCCTTGACGGCTTCTGCCTCCAATAGATTTCCTAAGCACTAGTGTTTTAAGGAACATGTTAAAAAGAGAATCCTAATGTGATTTCTTGATAATGGGTGTGTTCCTTATCTTCTCCTCGTGTCTAAACTCTTCTCCATGGCTGGACCCCCAAATAATATTCCTTTACGTGCTAAGGGGTATCTAGAGAGTGGGATAGGTTTAATAACTACCCTCACCCTAACGCGTATCCTAACCCTAACCCCTACACTAACCCTAACGCATACCCTAATCCTAACCCGTACCCTAAACCGAGCCCTAACCCTAACACTAGCCCTAACCCTAACCCTAACCCATACCCTACGCCCTACCCGAACCCCTCCCCGAACCCGTACCCTAAGCCGTACCCTAACCCTCACCCTAACCCTAACCCTAACCCTAAGCTACCCTTGACGGCTTCTGCCTCCAATAGATTTCCTAAGCACTAGTGTTTTAAGGAACAGGTTAAAAAGAGAATCCTAATGTGATTTCTTGATAATGGGTGTGTTCCTTATATTCTCCTCGTGTCTAAACTCTTCTCCATGGCTGGACCCCCAAATAATATTCCTTTATGTGCTAAGGGGTATCTAGAGAATGTGATAGGTATAATAACTACCCTCACCCTAACACGTTCCCTAACCCTAACCCCTACCCTAACCCTAGCGCATACCTTAATCCTAACCCGTACCCTAAACCGAGCCCTAACCCTAACACTAACTCTAACCCTAACCCTAAACCATACCCTACGCCCTACCCGAACCCCTCCCTGAACCCATACCCTAAACCGTACCCTAACCCTCACCCTAACCCTAACCCTAACCCTAAGCTACCCTTGACTGCTTCTGCCTCCAATAGATTTCCTAAGCACTAGTGTTTTAAGGAACAGGTTAAAAAGAGAATCATATTGTGATTTCTTGATAATGGGTGTGTTCCTTATCTTCTCCTCGTGTCTAAACTCTTCTCCATGGCTGGACCCCCAAATAATATTCCTTTACGTGCTAAGGGGTATCTAGAGAGTGGGATAGGTTTAATAACTACCCTCACCCTAACGCGTACCCTAACCCTAACCCCTACCCTAACCCTAACGCATACCCTAATCCTAACCCGTACCCTAAACCGAGCCCTAACCCTAACACTAGCCCTAACCCTAACCGTAACCCATACCCTACGCCCTACCCGAACACCTCCCCGAACCCGTATCGTAAGCCATACCCTAACCCTCACCCTAACCCTAACCCTAACCCTAAGCTACCCTTGACGGCTTCTGCCTCCAATAGATTTCCTAAGCACTAGTGTTTTAAGGAACAGTTTAAAAAGAGAATCATATTGTGATTTCTTGATAATGGGTGTGTTCCTTATCTTCTCCTAGTGTCTAAACTCTTCTCCATGGCTGGACCCCCAAATAATATTCCTTTACGTGCTAAGGGGTATCTAGAGAGTGGGATAGGTTTAATAACTACCCTCACCCTAAAGCGTACCCTAACCCTAACCACTACCCTAACACTAACGCGTACCCTAATCCTAACCCGTACCCTAAACCGAGCCCTAACCCTAACACTAGCCCTAACCCTAACCCTAACCCATACCCTACGCCCTACCCGAACCCCTCCCCGAACCCTTACCCTAAGCCGTACCCTAACCCTCACCCTAACCCTAACCCTAACCCTAAGCTACCCTTGACTGCTTCTGCCTCCAATAGATTTCCTAAGCACTAGTGTTTTAAGGAACAGGTTAAAAAGAGAATCATATTGTGATTTCTTGATAATGGGTGTGTTCCTTATCTTCTCCTAGTATCTAAACTCTTCTCCATGGCTGGACCCCCAAATAATATTCCTTTACGTGCTAAGGGGTATCTAGAGAGTGGGATAGGTTTAATAACTACCCTCACCCTAAAGCGTACCCTAACCCTAACCCCTACCCTAACCCTAACGCGTACCCTAATCCTAACCCGTACCCTAAACCGAGACCTAACCCTAACACTAACCCTAACCCTAACCCTAACCCATACCCTACGCCCTACCCGAACCCCTCCCCGAACCCGTACCCTAAGCCATATCCTAAACCTCACCCTAACCCTAACCCTAACCCTAAGCTACCCTTGACTGCTTCTGCCTCCAATAGATTTCCTAAGCACTAGTGTTTTAAGGAAAATGTTAAAAAGAGAATCCTAATGTGATTTCGTGATAATGGGTGTGTTCCTTATATTCTCCTAGTGTCTAAACTCTTCTCCATGGCTGGACAACCAATAATATTCCTGTACGTGCTAAGAGATATCTAGAGAGTGGGATAGGTTTAATAACTACCCTCACCCTAACGCGTACCCTAACCCTAACCCCTACCCTAACCCTAACGCGTACCCTAATCCTAACGTGTACCCTAAACCGAGACCTAACCCTAACACTAGCCCTAACCCTAACCCTAACCCATACCCTACGCCCTACCCGAACCCCTCCCCGAACCCGTACCCTAAGCCGTACCCTAACCCTCACCCTAACCCTAACCCTAACCCTAAGCTACCCTTGACGGCTTCTGCCTCCAATAGATTTCCTAAGCACTAGTGTTTTAAGGAACAGGTTAAAAAGAGAATCCTAATGTGATTTCTTGATAATGGGTGTGTTCCTTATCTTCTCCTCGTGTCTAAACTCTTCTCCATGGCTGGTCCCCCAAATAATATTCCTTTACGTGCTAAGGGGTATCTAGAGAGTGGGATAGGTTTAATAACTACCCTCACCCTAAAGCGTACCCTAACCCTAACCCCTACCCTAACCCTAACGCGTACCCTAATCCTAACCCGTACCCTAAACCGAGCCCTAAACCTAACGCTAGCCCTAACCCTAACCCTAACCCATACCCTACGCCCTACCCGAACCCCTCCCCGAACCCTTACCCTAAGCCGTACCCTAACCCTCACCCTAACCCTAACCCTAACCCTAAGCTACCCTTGACGGCTTCTGCCTCCAATAGATTTCCTAAGCACTAGTGTTTTAAGGAACATGTTAAAAAGAGAATCCTAATGTGATTTCTTGATAATGGGTGTGTTCCTTATTTTCTCCTAGTGTCTAAACTCTTCTCCATGGCTGGACCCCCAAATAATATTCCTTTATGTGCTAAGGGGTATCTAGAGAGTGTGATAGGTTTAATAACTACCCTCACCCTAACGCGTACCCTAACCCTAACCTCTACCCTCACACTAGCGCGTACCCTAATCCTAACCCGTACCCTAAACCGAGCCCTAACCCTAACACTAACTCTAACCCTAACCCTAACCCATACCCTACGCCCTACCCGAACCCCTCCCTGAACCCGTAACCTAAACCGTACCCTAACCCTCACCCTAACCCTAACCCTAACCCTAAGCTACCCTTGACGGCTTCTGCCTCCAATAGATTTCCTAAGCACTAGTGTTTTAAGGAACAGGTTAAAAAGAGAATCCTAATGTGATTTCTTGATAATGGGTGTGTTCCTTATCTTCTCCTCGTGTCTAAACTCTTCTCCATGGCTGGACCCCCAAATAATTTTCCTTTACGTGCTAAGGGGTATCTAGAGAGTGGGATAGGTTTAATAACTACCCTCACCCTAACGCGTACCCTAACCCTAACCCCTACCCTAACCCTAACGCGTACACTAATCCTAACCCGTACCCTAAACCGAGCCCTAACCCTAACACTAGCCCTAACCCTAACCCTAACCCATACCCTACGCCCTACCCGAACCCCTCCCCGAACCCGTACCCTAAGCCGTACCCTAACCCTCACCCTAACCCTAACCCTAAACCTAAGCTACCCTTGACTGCTTCTGCCTCCAATAGATTTCCTAAGCACTAGTGTTTTAAGGAACAGTTTAAAAAGAGAATCCTAATGTGATATCGTGATAATGGGTGTGTTCCTCATCTTCTCCTAGTGTCTAAACTCTTCTCCATGCCTGGACCCCCAAATAATATTCCTTTACGTGCTAAGGGGTATCTAGAGAGTGTGATAGGTTTAATAACTAC
Source organism: Balaenoptera acutorostrata (assembly GCF_949987535.1). Classification (NCBI taxonomy): domain Eukaryota; kingdom Metazoa; phylum Chordata; class Mammalia; order Artiodactyla; family Balaenopteridae; genus Balaenoptera; species Balaenoptera acutorostrata. The sequence continues at coordinate 20,263 of NW_026646016.1, forward strand.
CCTCACCCTAACGCGTACCCTAACCCTAACCGCTACACTAACCCTAACGAGTACCATAATCCTAACCCGTACCCTAAACCGAGCCCTAACCCTAACACTAACCCTAACCCTAACCCTAACCCATACCCTAGGCCCTAGCCGAAACCGTCTCCTAACCCGTACCCTAAGCCGTACCCTAACCCTCACCCTAACCCTAAGCCTAACCCTAAGCTACCCTTGACTGCTTCTGCCTCCAATAGATTTCATAACCACTAGTGTTTTAAGGAACAGTTTAAAAAGAGAATCATATTGTGATTTCTTGATAATGGGTGTGTTCCTTATCTTCTCCTAGTGTCTAAACCCTTCTCCATGGCTGGACCCCCAAATAATATTCCTTTACGTGCTAAGGGGTATCTAGAGAGTGGGATAGGTTTAATAACTACCCTCACCCTAAAGCGTACCCTAACCCTAACCCCTACCCTAACCCTAACGCGTACCCTAATCCTAACCCGTACCCTAAACTGAGACCTAACCCTAACACTAACCCCAACCCTATTCTTAACCCATACCCTACGCCCTACCCGAACCCCTCCCCAAACCCGTACCCTAAGCCGTACCCTAACCCTCACCCTAACCCTAACCCTAACCCTAAGCTACCCTTGACGGCTTCTGCCTCCAATAGATTTCCTAAGCACTAGTGATTTAAGGAACAGGTTTAAAAGAGAATCCTAATGTGATTTCTTGATAATGGGTGTGTTCCTTATCTTCTCCTCGTGTCTAAACTCTTCTCCATGGCTGGACCCCCAAATAATATTCCTTTACGTGCTAAGGGGTATCTAGAGAGTGGGATAGGTTTAATAACTACCCTCACCCTAACGCGTATCCTAACCCTAACCCCTACCCTAACCCTAACGCATACCCTAATCCTAAACCGTACCCTAAACCGAGCCCTAACCCTAACACTAGCCCTAACCCTAACCCTAACCCATACCCTACGCCCTACCCGAACCCCTCCCCGAACCCTTACCCTAAGCCGTACCCTAACCCTCACCCTAACCCTAACCCTAACCCTAAGCTACCCTTGACGGCTTCTGCCTCCAATAGATTTCCTAAGCACTAGTGTTTTAAGGAACAGGTTAAAAAGAGAATCCTAATGTGATTTCTTGATAATGGGTGTGTTCCTTATATTCTCCTCGTGTCTAAACTCTTCTCCATGGCTGGACCCCCAAATAATATTCCTTTATGTGCTAAGGGGTATCTAGAGAATGTGATAGGTATAATAACTACCCTCACCCTAACACGTTCCCTAACCCTAACCCCTACCCTAACCCTAGCGCATACCTTAATCCTAACCCGTACCCTAAACCGAGCCCTAACCCTAACACTAACTCTAACCCTAACCCTAAATCATACCCTACGCCCTACACGAACTCCTCCCCGAACCCGTACCCTAAGCCGTACCCTAACCCTCACCCTAACCCTAACCCTAACCCTAAGCTACCCTTGACGGCTTCTGCCTCCAATAGATTTCCTAAGCACTAGTGATTTAAGGAACAGGTTTAAAGGAGAATCCTAATGTGATTTCTTGATAATGGGTGTGTTCCTTATCTTCTCCTCGTGTCTAAACTCTTCTCCATGGCTGGACCCCAAATAATATTCCTTTACGTGCTAAGGGGTATCTAGAGAGTGGGATAGGTTTAATAACTACCCTCACCCTAACGCGTACCCTAACCCTAACCCCTACCCTAACCCTAACGCATACCCTAATCCTAACCCGTACCCTAAACCGAGCCCTAACCCTAACACTAGCCCTAACCCTAACCCTAACCCATACCCTACGCCCTACCCGAACCCCTCCCCGAACCCGTATCGTAAGCCGTACCCTAACCCTCACCCTAACCCTAACCCTAACCCTAAGCTAACCTTGACGGCTTCTGCCTCCAATAGATTTCCTAAGCACTAGTGTTTTAAGGAACAGGTTAAAAAGAGAATCCTAATGTGATTTCTTGATAATGGGTGTGTTCCTTATCTTCTCCTAGTGTCTAAACTCTTCTCCATGGCTGGACCCCCAGATAATATTCCTTTACGTGCTAAGGGGTATCTAGAGAGTGTGATAGGTATAATAACTACCCTCACCCTAACGCGTACCCTAACCCTAACCCCTACCCTAACACTAGCGCGTACCCTAATCCTAACCCGTACCCTAAACCGAGCCCTAACCCTAACACTAACTCTAACCCTAACCCTAAACCATACCCTACGCCCTACCCGAACCCCTCCCTGAACCCGTACCCTAAACCGTACCCTAACCCTCACCCTAACCCTAACCCTAACCCTAAGCTACCCTTGACGGCTTCTGCCTCCAATAGATTTCCTAAGCACTAGTGTTTTAAGGACCAGGTTAAAAAGAGAATCCTAATGTGATTTCTTGATAATGGGTGTGTTCCTTATCTTCTCCTCGTGTCTAAACTCTTCTCCATGGCTGGACCCCCAAATAATATTCCTTTACGTGCTAAGGGGTATCTCGAGAGTGGGGTAGGTTTAATAACTACCCTCACCCTAACGCGTACCCTAACCCTAACCCCTACCCTAAACCTAACGCGTACTCTAATCCTAACCCGTACCCTAAACCGAGCCCTAACCCTAACACTAGCCCTAACCCTAACCCTAACCCATACCCTACGCCCTACCCGAACCCCTCCCCGAACCCGTAACCTAAGCCGTACCCTAACCCTCACCCTAACCCTAACCCTAACCCTAAGCTACCCTTGACTGCTTCTGCCTCCAATAGATTTCCTAAGCACTAGTGTTTTAAGGAACAGGTTAAAAAGAGAATCCTAATGTGATTTCGTGATAATGGGTGTGTTCCTTATCTTCTCCTAGTGTCTAAACTCTTCTCCATGGCTGGACCCCCAAATAATATTCCTTTACGTGGTAAGGGGTATCTAGAGAGTGGGATAGGTTTAATAACTACCCTCACACTAACGCGTACCCTAACCCTAACCGCTACCCTAACCCTAACGAGTACCCTAATCCTAACACGTACCCTAAACCGAGCCCTAACCCTAACACTAACCCTAACCCTAACCCTAACCCATACCCTACGCCCTACCCGAACCCCTCCCCGAACCCGTACCCTAAGCCGTACCCTAACCCTCACCCTAACCCTAACCCTAACCCTAAGCTACCCTTGACGGCTTCTGCCTCCAATAGATTTCCTAAGCACTAGTGTTTTAAGGAACAGGTTAAAAAGAGAATCCTAATGTGATTTCTTGATAATGGCTGTGTTCCTTATCTTAACCTCGTGTCTAAACTCTTCTCCATGGCTGGACCCCCAAATAATATTCCTTTACGTGCTAAGGGATATTTAGAGAGTAGGATAGGTTTAATAACTACCCTCACCCTAACGCGTACCCTAACCCTAACCCCTACCCTAACCCTAACGCGTACCCTAATCCTAACCCGTACCCTAAACCGAGCCCTAAACCTAACACTAGCCCTAACCCTAACCCTAACCCATACCCTACGCCCTACCGGAACCCCTCCCCGAACCCGTACCCTAAGCCATACCCTAGCCCTCACCCTAACCCTAACACTAACCCTAAGCTACCCTTGACTGCTTCTGCCTCCAATAGATTTCCTAAGCACTAGTGTTTTAAGGAACAGGTTAAAAAGAGAATCCTAATATGATTTCGTGATAATGGGTGTGTTCCTTATCTTCTCCTAGTGTCTAAACTCTTCTCCATGGCTGGACCCCCAAACAATATTCCTTTACGTGCTAAGGGGTATCTAGAGAGTGGGATAGGTTTAATAACTATCATCACCCTAACGCGTACCCTAACTCTAACCCCTAACCTAACCCTAGCGCGTACCCTAATCCTAACCCGTACCCTAAACCGAGCCCGAACCCTAACACTAACTCTAACCCTAACCCTAACCCATACCCTACGCCCTACCCGAACCCCTCCCTGAACCCGTACCCTAAACCGTACCCTAACCCTCACCCTAACCCTAACCCTAACCCTAAGCTACCCTTGACGGCTTCTGCCTCCAATAGATTTCCTAAGCACTAGTGTTTTAAGTAACAGGTTAAAAAGAGAATCCTAATGTGATTTCTTGATAATGGGTGTGTTCCTTATCTTCTCCTCGTGTCTAAACTCTTCTCCATGGCTGGACCCCCAAATAATATTCCTTTACGTGCTAAGGGGTATCTAGAGAGTGGGATAGGTTTAATAACTAACCTCACCCTATCGCGTACCCTAACCCTAACCCCTATCCTAACACTAACGCGTACCCTAATCCTAACCCGTACCCTAAACCGAGCCCTAACCCTAACACTAACCCTAACCCTAACCCTAAACCATGCCCTACGCCCTACCCGAACCCCTACCCGAACCCGTACCCTAAGCCATACCCTAACCCTCACCCTAACCCTAACCCTAACCCTAAGCTACCCTTGACTGCTTATGCCTCCAATAGATTTCCTAAGCACTAGTGTTTTAAGGAACAGGTGAAAAAGAGAATCCTAATGTGATTTCTTGATAATGGGTGTGTTCCTTATCTTCTCCTCGTGTCTAAACTCTTCTCCATGGCTGGACCCCCAAATAATATTCCTGTACGTGCTAAGGGGTATCTAGAGAGTGGGATAGGTTTAATAACTACCCTCTCCCTAACGCGTACACTAACCCTAACCCCTACCCTAACCCTAACGCGTACCCTAATCCTAACCCGTACCCTAAACCGAGCCCTAACCCTAACACTAACCCTAACCCTAACCCTAACCCATACCCTACGCCCTACCCGAACCCCTCCCCGAACCCGTACCCTAAGCCGTACCCTAACCCTAAACCTAACCCTAAGCTACCCTTGACGGCTTCTGCCTCCAATAGATTTCCTAAGCACTAGTGTTTTAAGGAACAGGTTAAAAAGAGAATCCTAATGTGATTTCTTGATAATGGGTGTGTTCCTTATCTTCTCCTAGTGTCTAAACTCTTCTCCATGGCTGGACCCCCAAATAATATTCCTTTACGTGCTAAGGGGTATCTAGAGAGTGGGATAGGTTTAATAACTACCCTCACCCTAAAGCGTACCCTAACCCTAACCACTACCCTAACACTAACGCGTACCCTAATCCTAACCCGTACCCTTAACCGAGCCCTAACCCTAACACTAACCCTAACCCTAACCCTAACCCATACCCTACGCCCTACCCGAACCCCTCCCCGAACCCGTACCCTAAGTCGTACCCTAACCCTCACCCTAACCCTAACCCTAACCCTAAGCTACCCTTGACTGCTTCTTCCTCCAATAGATTTCCTAAGCACTAGTGTTTTAAGGAACAGGTTAAAAAGAGAATCCTAATGTGATTTCTTGATAATGGGTGTGTTCCTTATCTTCTCCTCGTGTCTAAACTCTTCTCCATGGCTGGACCCCCACATAATATTCCTTTAAGTGCTAAGGGGTATCTAGAGAGTGGGATAGGTTTAATAACTACCCTCACCCTAACGCGTACCCTAACCCTAACCCCTACCCTAACCCTAACGCGTACCCTAATCCTAACCCGTACCCTAAACCGAGCCCTAAACCTAACACTAGCCCTAACCCTAACCCTAACCCATACCCTACGCCCTACCCGAACCCCTCCCCGAACCCGTAACCTAAGCCGTACCCTAACCCTCACCCTAACCCTAACCCTAACCCGAAGCTACCCTTGACTGCTTCTGCCTCCAATAGATTTCCTAAGCACTAGTGTTTTAAGGAACAGGTTAAAAAGAGAATTCTAATGTGATTTCGTGATAATTGGTGTGTTCCTTATCTTCTCCTCGTGTCTAAACTCTTCTCCATGGCTGGACCCCCAAATAATATTCCTTTATGTACTAAGGGGTATCTAGAGAGTGTGATAGGTTTAATAACTACCCTCACCCTAACACGTACCCTAACCCTAACCCCTACCCTAACCCTAACGCGTACCCTAATCCTAACCCGTACCCTAAACCGAGCCCTAACCATAACACTAACCCTAACCCTAACCCTAACCCATACCCTACGCCCTACCTGAACCCCTCCCCGAACCCGTACCCTAAGCCATAGCCTAGCCCTCACCCTAACCCTAACCCTAACCCTAAGCTATCCTTGACTGCTTCTGCCTCCAATAGATTTCCTAAGCACTAGTGTTTTAAGGAACAGTTTAAAAAGAGAATCATATTGTGATTTCTTGATAATGGGTGTGTTCCTTATCTTCTCCTAGTGTCTAAACTCTTCTCCATGGCTGGACCCCCAAATAATATTCCTTTACGTGCTAAGGGGTATCTAGAGAGTGGGATAGGTTTAATAACTACCCTCACCCTAAAGCGTACCCTAACCCTAACCACTACCCTAACACTAACGCGTACCCTAATCCTAACCCGTAACCTAAACCGAGCCCTAACCCTAACACTAAACCTAACCCTAACCCTAACCCATACCCTACGCCCTAACCGAACCCCTCCCCGAACCCGTACCCTAAGCCATACCCTAACCCTCACCCTAACCCTAACCCTAACCCTAAGCTACCCTTGACTGCTTCTGCCTAAAAATAGATTTCCTAAGCACTAGTGTTTTAAGGGACAGGTGAAAAAGAGAATCCTAATGTGATTTCTTGATAATGGGTGTGTTCCTTATCTTCCACTCTTGTCTAAACTCTTCTCCATGGTTGGACCCCCAAATAATATTCCTTTACGTGCTAAGGGGGTTCTAGAGAGTGTGATAGGTTTAATAACTACCCGCACCCTAATGCGTACCCTAACCCTAACCCCTACCCTAACCCTAACGCGTACCCTAATCCGAACCCATACCCTAAACCGAGCCCTAACCCTAACACTAGCCCTAACCCTATACCTAACCCATACCCTACGCCCTACCCGAACCCCTCCCCGAACCCGTACCCTAAGCCATACCCTAACCCTCACCCTAAACCTAACCCTAACCCTAAGCTACCCTTGACGGCTTCTGCCTCCAATAGATTTCGTAAGCACTAGTGTTTTAAGGAACAGGTTAAAAAGAGAATCCTAATGTAATTTCGTGATAATGGGTGTGTTCCTTATCTTCTCCTAGTGTCTAAACTCTTCTCCATGGCTGGACCCCCAATAATATTCCTGTACGTGCTAAGGGGTATCTAGAGAGTGGGATAGGTTTAATAACTACCCTCACCCTAACGCGTACACTAACCCTAACCCCTACCCTAACCCTAACGCGTACCCTAATCCTAACCCGTACCCTAAACCGAGCCCTAACCCTAACACTAACCCTAACCCTAACCCTAACCCATACCCTACGCCCTACCCGAACCCCTCCCCGAACCCGTAACCTAAGCCGTACCCTAACCCTCACCCTAACCCTAACCCTAACCCGAAGCTACCCTTGACTGCTTCTGCCTCCAATAGATTTCCTAAGCACTAGTGTTTTAAGGAACAGGTTAAAAAGAGAATCCTAATGTGATTTCGTGATAATGGGTGTGTTCCTTATCTTCTCCTCGTGTCTAAACTCTTCTCCATGGCTGGACCCCCAAATAATATTCCTTTATGTACTAAGGGGTATCTAGAGAGTGTGATAGGTTTAATAACTACCCTCACCCTAACACGTACCCTAACCCTAACCCCTACCCTAACCCTAACGCGTACCCTAATCCTAACCCGTACCCTAAACCGAGCCCTAACCATAACACTAACCCTAACCCTAACCCTAACCCATACCCTACGCCCTACCCGAACCCCTCCCCGAACCCGTACCCTAAGCCATACCCTAGCCCTCACCCTAACCCTACCCCTAACCCTAAGCTATCCTTGACTGCTTCTGCCTCCAATAGATTTCCTAAGCACTAGTGTTTTAAGGAACAGTTTAAAAAGAGAATCATATTGTGATTTCTTGATAATGGGTGTGTTCCTTATCTTCTCCTAGTGTCTAAACTCTTCTCCATGGCTGGACCCCCAAATAATATTCCTTTACGTGCTAAGGGGTATCTAGAGAGTGGGATAGGTATAATAACTACCCTCACCCTAAAGCGTACCCTAACCCTAACCACTACCCTAACACTAACGCGTACCCTAATCCTAACCCGTACCCTAAACCGAGCCCTAACCCTAACACTAAACCTAACCCTAACCCTAACCCATACCCTACGCCCTACCCGAACCCCTCCCCGAACCCGTACCCTAAGCCATACCCTAACCCTCACCCTAACCCTAACCCTAACCCTAAGCTACCCTTGACTGCTTCTGGCTCCAATAGATTTCCTAAGCACTAGTGTTTTAAGGAACAGGTGAAAAAGAGAATCCTAATGTGATTTCTTGATAATGGGTGTGTTCCTTATCTTCTCCTCGTGTCTAAACTCTTCTCCATGGTTGGACCCCCAAATAATATTCCTTTACGTGCTAAGGGGTTTCTAGAGAGTGTGATAGGTTTAATAACTACCCGCACCCTAATGCGTACCCTAACCCTAACCCCTACCCTAACCCTAACGCGTACCCTAATCCGAACCCATACCCTAAACCGAGCCCTAACCCTAACACTAGCCCTAACCCTATACCTAACCCATACCCTACGCCCTACCCGAACCCCTCCCCGAACCCGTACCCTAAGCCATACCCTAACCCTCACCCTAAACCTAACCCTAACCCTAAGCTACCCTTGACGGCTTCTGCCTCCAATAGATTTCGTAAGCACTAGTGTTTTAAGGAACAGGTTAAAAAGAGAATCCTAATGTAATTTCGTGATAATGGGTGTGTTCCTTATCTTCTCCTAGTGTCTAAACTCTTCTCCATGGCTGGACCCCCAATAATATTCCTTTACGTGCTAAGGGGTATCTAGAGAGTGGGATAGGTTTAATAACTACCCTCACCCTAACGCGTACACTAACCCTAACCCCTACCCTAACCCTAACGCGTACCCTAATCCTAACCCGTACCCTAAACCGAGCCCTAACCCTAACACTAACCCTAACCCTAACCCTAACCCATACCCTACGCCCTACCCGAACCCCTCCCCGAACCCGTACCCTAAGCCGTACCCTAACCCTCACCCTAACCCTAACCCTAACCCTAAGCTACCCTTGACGGCTTCTGCCTCCAATAGATTTCCTAAGCACTAGTGTTTTAAGGAACAGGTTAAAAAGAGAATCCTAATGTGATTTCTTGATAATGGCTGTGTTCCTTATCTTCTCCTCGTGTCTAAACTCTTCTCCATGGCTGGACCCCCAAATAATATTCCTTTACGTGCTAAGGGGTATTTAGAGAGTAGGATAGGTTTAATAACTACCCTCACCCTAACGCGTACCCTAACCCTAACCCCTACCCTAACCCTAACGCGTACCCTAATCCTAACCCGTACCCTAAACCGAGCCCTAAACCTAACACTAGCCCTAACCCTAACCCTAACCCATACCCTACGCCCTACCCGAACCCCTCCCCGAACCCGTACCCTAAGCCATACCCTAGCCCTCACCCTTACCCTAACCCTAACCCTAAGCTACCCTTGACTGCTTCTGGCTCCAATAGATTTCCTAAGCACTAGTGTTTTAAGGAACAGGTTAAAAAGAGAATCCTAATATGATTTCGTGATAATGGGTGTGTTCCTTATCTTCTCCTAGTGTCTAAACTCTTCTCCATGGCTGGACCCCCAAACAATATTCCTTTACGTGCTAAGGGGTATCTAGAGAGTGGGATAGGTTTAATAACTATCCTCAACCTAACGCGTACCCTAACTCTAACCCCTAACCTAACCCTATCGCGTACCCTAATCCTAACCCGTACCCTAAACCGAGCCCGAACCCTAACACTAACTCTAACCCTAACCCTAACCCATACCCTACGCCCTACCCGAACCCCTCCCTGAACCCGTACCCTAAACGGTACCCTAACCCTCACCCTAACCCTAACCCTAACCCTAAGCTACCCTTGACGGCTTCTGCCTCCAATAGATTTCCTAAGCACTAGTGTTTTAAGTAACAGGTTAAAAAGAGAATCCTAATGTGATTTCTTGATAATGGGTGTGTTCCTTATCTTCTCCTCGTGTCTAAACTCTTCTCCATGGCTGGACCCCCAAATAATATTCCTTTACGTGCTAAGGGGTATCTAGAGAGTGGGATAGGTTTAATAACTACCCTCACCCTAACGCGTTCCCTAACCCTAACCCCTACCCTAACCCTAACGCGTACCCTAATCCTAACCCGTACCCTAAACCGAGCCCTAACCCTAACACTAGCCCTAACCCTAACCCTAACCAATACTCTACGCCCTATCCGAACCCCTCCCCGAACCCGTACCCTAAGCCGTACCCTAACCCTCACCCTAACCCTAAGCTACCCTTGACTGCTTCTGCCTCCAATAGATTTCCTAAGCACTAGTGTTTTAAGGAACAGGTTAAAAAGAGAATCCTAATGTGATTTCTTGATAATAGGTGTGTTCCTTATCTTCTCCTAGTGTCTAAACTCTTCTCCATGGCTGGACCCCCAAATAATATTCCTTAACGTGCTAAGGGGTATCTAGAGAGTGGGATAGGTTTAATAACTATCATCACCCTAACGCGTACCCAAACTCTAACCCCTAACCTAACCCTAGCGCGTACCCTAAACCTAACCCGTACCCTAAACCGAGCCCGAACCCTAACACTAACTCTAACCCTAACCCTAACCCATACCCTACGCCCTACCCGAACCCCTCCCTGAACCCGTACCCTAAACCGTACCCTAACCCTCACCCTAACCCTAACCCTAACCCTAAGCTACCCTTGACGGCTTCTGCCTCCAATAGATTTCCTAAGCACTAGTGTTTTAAGGAACAGGTTAAAAAGAGAATCCTAATGTGATTTCTTGATAATGGGTGTGTTCCTTATCTTCTCCTCGTGTCTAAACTCTTCTCCATGGCTGGACCCCCAAATAATATTCCTTTACGTGCTAAGGGGTATCTAGAGAGTGGGATAGGTTTAATAACTAACCTCACCCTATCGCGTACCCTAACCCTAACCCCTATCCTAACACTAACGCGTACCCTAATCCTAACCCGTACCCTAAACCGAGCCCTAACCCTAACACTAACCCTAACCCTAACCCTAAACCATGCCCTACGCCCTACCCGAACCCCTCCCCGAACCCGTACCCTAAGCCATACCCTAACCCTCACCCTAACCCTAACCCTAACCCTAAGCTACCCTTGACTGCTTCTGCCTCCAATAGATTTCCTAAGCACTAGTGTTTTAAGGAACAGGTGAAAAAGAGAATCCTAATGTGATTTCTTGATAATGGGTGTGTTCCTTATCTTCTCCTCGTGTCTAAACTCTTCTCCATGGCTGGACCCCCAAATAATATTCCTGTACGTGCTAAGGGGTATCTAGAGAGTGGGATAGGTTTAATAACTACCCTCTCCCTAACGCGTACACTAACCCTAACCCCTACCCTAAACCTAACGCGTACACTAATCCTAACCCGTACCCTAAACCGAGCCCTAACACTAACACTAACCTTAACCGTAACCCTAACCCATACCCTACGCCCTACCCGAACCCCTCCCCGAACCCGTACCCTAAGCCGTACCCTAACCCTAAACCTAACCCTAAGCTACCCTTGACGGCTTCTGCCTCCAATAGATTTCCTAAGCACTAGTGTTTTAAGGAACAGGTTAAAAAGAGAATCCTAATGTGATTTCTTGATAATGGGTGTGTTCCTTATCTTCTCCTAGTGTCTAAACTCTTCTCCATGGCTGGACCCCCAAATAATATTCCTTTACGTGCTAAGGGGTATCTAGAGAGTGGGATAGGTTTAATAACTACCCTCACCCTAAAGCGTACCCTAACCCTAACCACTACCCTAACACTAACGCGTACCCTAATCCTAACCCGTACCCTTAACCGAGCCCTAACCCTAACACTAACCCTAACCCTAACCCTAACCCATACCCTACGCCCTACCCGAACCCCTCCCCGAACCCGTACCCTAAGTCGTACCCTAACCCTCACCCTAACCCTAACCCTAACCCTAAGCTACCCTTGACTGCTTCTTCCTCCAATAGATTTCCTAAGCACTAGTGTTTTAAGGAACAGGTTAAAAAGAGAATCCTAATGTGATTTCTTGATAATGGGTGTGTTCCTTATCTTCTCCTTGTGTCTAAACTCTTCTCCATGGCTGGACCCCCACATAATATTCCTTTAAGTGCTAAGGGGTATCTAGAGAGTGGGATAGGTTTAATAACTACCCTCACCCTAACGCGTACCCTAACCCTAACCCCTACCCTAACCCTAACGCGTACCCTAATCCTAACCCGTACCCTAAACCGAGCCCTAAACCTAACACTAGCCCTAACCCTAACCCTAACCCATACCCTACGCCCTACCCGAACCCCTCCCCGAACCCGTAACCTAAGCCGTACCCTAACCCTCACCCTAACCCTAACCCTAACCCGAAGCTACCCTTGACTGCTTCTGCCTCCAATAGATTTCCTAAGCACTAGTGTTTTAAGGAACAGGTTAAAAAGAGAATCCTAATGTGATTTCGTGATAATTGGTGTGTTCCTTATCTTCTCCTCGTGTCTAAACTCTTCTCCATGGCTGGACACCCAAATAATATTCCTTTATGTACTAAGGGGTATCTAGAGAGTGTGATAGGTTTAATAACTACCCTCACCCTAACACGTACCCTAACCCTAACCCCTACCCTAACCCTAACGCGTACCCTAATCCTAACCCGTACCCTAAACCGAGCCCTAACCATAACACTAACCCTAACCCTAACCCTAACCCATACCCTACGCCCTACCCGAACCCCTCCCCGAACCCGTACCCTAAGCCATACCCTAGCCCTCACCCTAACCCTAACCCTAACCCTAAGCTATCCTTGACTGCTTCTGCCTCCAATAGATTTCCTAAGCACTAGTGTTTTAAGGAACAGGTTAAAAAGAGAATCCTAATGTGATTTCTTGATAATGGGTGTGTTCCTTATCTTCTCCTCGTGTCTAAACTCTTCTCCATGGCTGGACCCCCAAATAATATTCCTTTACGTGCTAAGGGGTATCTAGAGAGTGGGATAGGTTTAATAACTAACCTCACCCTATCGCGTACCCTAACCCTAACCCCTATCCTAACACTAACGCGTACCCTAATCCTAACCCGTACCCTAAACCGAGCCCTAACCCTAACACTAACCCTAACCCTAACCCTAAACCATGCCCTACGCCCTACCCGAACCCCTCCCCGAACCCGTACCCTAAGCCATACCCTAACCCTCACCCTAACCCTAACCCTAACCCTAAGCTACCCTTGACTGCTTCTGCCTCCAATAGATTTCCTAAGCACTAGTGTTTTAAGGAACAGGTGAAAAAGAGAATCCTAATGTGATTTCTTGATAATGGGTGTGTTCCTTATCTTCTCCTCGTGTCTAAACTCTTCTCCATGGCTGGACCCCCAAATAATATTCCTGTACGTGCTAAGGGGTATCTAGAGAGTGGGATAGGTTTAATAACTACCCTCTCCCTAACGCGTACACTAACCCTAACCCCTACCCTAAACCTAACGCGTACACTAATCCTAACCCGTACCCTAAACCGAGCCCTAACACTAACACTAACCCTAACCGTAACCCTAACCCATACCCTACGCCCTACCCGAACCCCTCCCCGAACCCGTACCCTAAGCCGTACCCTAACCCTAAACCTAACCCTAAGCTACCCTTGACGGCTTCTGCCTCCAATAGATTTCCTAAGCACTAGTGTTTTAAGGAACAGGTTAAAAAGAGAATCCTAATGTGATTTCTTGATAATGGGTGTGTTCCTTATCTTCTCCTAGTGTCTAAACTCTTCTCCATGGCTGGACCCCCAAATAATATTCCTTTACGTGCTAAGGGGTATCTAGAGAGTGGGATAGGTTTAATAACTACCCTCACCCTAAAGCGTACCCTAACCCTAACCACTACCCTAACACTAACGCGTACCCTAATCCTAACCCGTACCCTTAACCGAGCCCTAACCCTAACACTAACCCTAACCCTAACCCTAACCCATACCCTACGCCCTACCCGAACCCCTCCCCGAACCCGTACCCTAAGTCGTACCCTAACCCTCACCCTAACCCTAACCCTAACCCTAAGCTACCCTTGACTGCTTCTTCCTCCAATAGATTTCCTAAGCACTAGTGTTTTAAGGAACAGGTTAAAAAGAGAATCCTAATGTGATTTCTTGATAATGGGTGTGTTCCTTATCTTCTCCTCGTGTCTAAACTCTTCTCCATGGCTGGACCCCCACATAATATTCCTTTAAGTGCTAAGGGGTATCTAGAGAGTGGGATAGGTTTAATAACTACCCTCACCCTAACGCGTACCCTAACCCTAACCCCTACCCTAACCCTAACGCGTACCCTAATCCTAACCCGTACCCTAAACCGAGCCCTAAACCTAACACTAGCCCTAACCCTAACCCTAACCCATACCCTACGCCCTACCCGAACCCCTCCCCGAACCCGTAACCTAAGCCGTACCCTAACCCTCACCCTAACCCTAACCCTAACCCGAAGCTACCCTTGACTGCTTCTGCCTCCAATAGATTTCCTAAGCACTAGTGTTTTAAGGAACAGGTTAAAAAGAGAATCCTAATGTGATTTCGTGATAATTGGTGTGTTCCTTATCTTCTCCTCGTGTCTAAACTCTTCTCCATGGCTGGACACCCAAATAATATTCCTTTATGTACTAAGGGGTATCTAGAGAGTGTGATAGGTTTAATAACTACCCTCACCCTAACACGTACCCTAACCCTAACCCCTACCCTAACCCTAACGCGTACCCTAATCCTAACCCGTACCCTAAACCGAGCCCTAACCATAACACTAACCCTAACCCTAACCCTAACCCATACCCTACGCCCTACCCGAACCCCTCCCCGAACCCGTACCCTAAGCCATACCCTAGCCCTCACCCTAACCCTAACCCTAACCCTAAGCTATCCTTGACTGCTTCTGCCTCCAATAGATTTCCTAAGCACTAGTGTTTTAAGGAACAGTTTAAAAAGAGAATCATATTGTGATTTCTTGATAATGGGTGTGTTCCTTATCTTCTCCTAGTGTCTAAACTCTTCTCCATGGCTGGACCCCCAAATAATATTCCTTTACGTGCTAAGGGGTATCTAGAGAGTGGGATAGGTTTAATAACTACCCTCACCCTAAAGCGTACCCTAACCCTAACCACTACCCTAACACTAACGCGTACCCTAATCCTAACCCGTACCCTAAACCGAGCCCTAACCCTAACACTAAACCTAACCCTAACCCTAACCCATACCCTACGCCCTAACCGAACCCCTCCCCGAACCCGTACCCTAAGCCATACCCTAACCCTCACCCTAACCCTAACCCTAACCCTAAGCTACCCTTGACTGCTTCTGCCTAAAAATAGATTTCCTAAGCACTAGTGTTTTAAGGAACAGGTGAAAAAGAGAATCCTAATGTGATTTCTTGATAATGGGTGTGTTCCTTATCTTCTCCTCTTGTCTAAACTCTTCTCCATGGTTGGACCCCCAAATAATATTCCTTTACGTGCTAAGGGGGTTCTAGAGAGTGTGATAGGTTTAATAACTACCCGCACCCTAATGCGTACCCTAACCCTAACCCCTACCCTAACCCTAACGCGTACCCTAATCCGAACCCATACCCTAAACCGAGCCCTAACCCTAACACTAGCCCTAACCCTATACCTAACCCATACCCTACGCCCTACCCGAACCCCTCCCCGAACCCGTACCCTAAGCCATACCCTAACCCTCACCCTAAACCTAACCCTAACCCTAAGCTACCCTTGACGGCTTCTGCCTCCAATAGATTTCGTAAGCACTAGTGTTTTAAGGAAAAGGTTAAAAAGAGAATCCTAATGTAATTTCGTGATAATGGGTGTGTTCCTTATCTTCTCCTAGTGTCTAAACTCTTCTCCATGGCTGGACCCCCAATAATATTCCTGTATGTGCTAAGGGGTATCTAGAGAGTGGGATAGGTTTAATAACTACCCTCACCCTAACGCGTACACTAACCCTAACCCCTACCCTAACCCTAACGCGTACCCTAATCCTAACCCGTACCCTAAACCGAGCCCTAACCCTAACACTAACCCTAACCCTAACCCTAACCCATACCCTACGCCCTACCCGAACCCCTCCCCGAACCCGTAACCTAAGCCGTACCCTAACCCTCACCCTAACCCTAACCCTAACCCGAAGCTACCCTTGACTGCTTCTGCCTCCAATAGATTTCCTAAGCACTAGTGTTTTAAGGAACAGGTTAAAAAGAGAATCCTAATGTGATTTCGTGATAATTGGTGTGTTCCTTATCTTCTCCTCGTGTCTAAACTCTTCTCCATGGCTGGACCCCCAAATAATATTCCTTTATGTACTAAGGGGTATCTAGAGAGTGTGATAGGTTTAATAACTACCCTCACCCTAACACGTACCCTAACCCTAACCCCTACCCTAACCCTAACGCGTACCCTAATCCTAACCCGTACCCTAAACCGAGCCCTAACCATAACACTAACCCTAACCCTAACCCTAACCCATACCCTACGCCCTACCCGAACCCCTCCCCAAACCCGTACCCTAAGCCATACCCTAGCCCTCACCCTAACCCTACCCCTAACCCTAAGCTATCCTTGACTGCTTCTGCCTCCAATAGACTTCCTAAGCACTAGTGTTTTAAGGAACAGTTTAAAAAGAGAATCATATTGTGATTTCTTGATAATGGGTGTGTTCCTTATCTTCTCCTAGTGTCTAAACTCTTCTCCATGGCTGGACCCCCAAATAATATTTCTTTACGTGCTAAGGGGTATCTAGAGAGTGGGATAGGTTTAATAACTACCCTCACCCTTAAGCGTACCCTAACCCTAACCACTACCCTAACACTAACGCGTACCCTAATCCTAACCCGTACCCTAAACCGAGCCCTAACCCTAACACTAAACCTAACCCTAACCCTAACCCATACCCTACGCCCTACCCGAACCCCTCCCCGAACCCGTACCCTAAGCCATACCCTAACCCTCACCCTAACCCTAACCCTAACCCTAAGCTACCCTTGACTGCTTCTGGCTCCATTAGATATCCTAAGCACTAGTGTTTTAAGGAACAGGTTAAAAAGAGAATCCTAATATGATTTCGTGATAATGGGTGTGTTCCTTATCTTCTCCTAGTGTCTAAACTCTTCTCCATGGCTGGACCCCCAAACAATATTCCTTTACGTGCTAAGGGGTATCTAGAGAGTGGGATAGGTTTAATAACTATCCTCAACCTAACGCGTACCCTAACTCTAACCCCTAACCTAACCCTATCGCGTACCCTAATCCTAACCCGTACCCTAAACCGAGCCCGAACCCTAACACTAACTCTAACCCTAACCCTAACCCATACCCTACGCCCTACCCGAACCCCTCCCTGAACCCGTACCCTAAACCGTACCCTAACCCTCACCCTAACCCTAACCCTAACCCTAAGCTACCCTTGACGGCTTCTGCCTCCAATAGATTTCCTAAGCACTAGTGTTTTAAGTAACAGGTTAAAAAGAGAATCCTAATGTGATTTCTTGATAATGGGTGTGTTCCTTATCTTCTCCTCGTGTCTAAACTCTTCTCCATGGCTGGACCCCCAAATAATATTCCTTTACGTGCTAAGGGGTATCTAGAGAGTGGGATAGGTTTAATAACTACCCTCACCCTAACGCGTTCCCTAACCCTAACCCCTACCCTAACCCTAACGCGTACCCTAATCCTAACCCGTACCCTAAACCGAGCCCTAACCCTAACACTAGCCCTAACCCTAACCCTAACCAATACTCTACGCCCTACCCGAACCCCTCCCCGAACCCGTACCCTAAGCCGTACCCTAACCCTCACCCTAACCCTAAGCTACCCTTGACTGCTTCTGCCTCCAATAGATTTCCTAAGCACTAGTGTTTTAAGGAACAGGTTAAAAAGAGAATCCTAATGTGATTTCTTGATAATGGGTGTGTTCCTTATCTTCTCCTAGTGTCTAAACTCTTCTCCATGGCTGGACCCCCAAATAATATTCCTTAACGTGCTAAGGGGTATCTAGAGAGTGGGATAGGTTTAATAACTAACCTCACCCTATCGCGTACCCTAACCCTAACCCCTATCCTAACACTAACGCGTACCCTAACCCTAACCCCTACCCTAACCCTAACGCGTACCCTAATCCTAACCCGTACCCTAAACCGAGCCCTAAACCTAACACTAGCCCTAACCCTAACCCTAACCCATACCCTACGCCCTACCCGAACCCCTCCCCGAACCCGTACCCTAAGCCATACCCTAGCCCTCACCCTAACCCTAACACTAACCCTAAGCTACCCTTGACTGCTTCTGCCTCCAATAGATTTCCTAAGCACTAGTGTTTTAAGGAACAGGTTAAAAAGAGAATCCTAATATGATTTCGTGATAATGGGTGTGTTCCTTATCTACTCCTAGTGTCTAAACTCTTCTCCATGGCTGGACCCCCAAACAATATTCCTTTACGTGCTAAGGGGTATCTAGAGAGTGGGATAGGTTTAATAACTATCATCACCCTAACGCGTACCCTAACTCTAACCCCTAACCTAACCCTAGCGCGTACCCTAATCCTAACCCGTACCCTAAACCGAGCCCGAACCCTAACACTAACTCTAACCCTAACCCTAACCCATACCCTACGCCCTACCCGAACCCCTCCCTGAACCCGTACCCTAAACCGTACCCTAACCCTCACCCTAACCCTAACCCTAACCCTAAGCTACCCTTGACGGCTTCTGCCTCCAATAGATTTCCTAAGCACTAGTGTTTTAAGTAACAGGTTAAAAAGAGAATCCTAATGTGATTTCTTGATAATGGGTGTGTTCCTTATCTTCTCCTCGTGTCTAAACTCTTCTCCATGGCTGGACCCCCAAATAATATTCCTTTACGTGCTAAGGGGTATCTAGAGAGTGGGATAGGTTTAATAACTAACCTCACCCTATCGCGTACCCTAACCCTAACCCCTATCCTAACACTAACGCGTACCATAATCCTAACCCGTACCCTAAACCGAGCCCTAACCCTAACACTAACCCTAACCCTAACCCTAAACCATGCCCTACGCCCTACCCGAACCCCTCCCCGAACCCGTACCCTAAGCCATACCCTAACCCTCACCCTAACCCTAACCCTAACCCTAAGCTACCCTTGACTGCTTCTGCCTCCAATAGATTTCCTAAGCACTAGTGTTTTAAGGAACAGGTGAAAAAGAGAATCCTAATGTGATTTCTTGATAATGGGTGTGTTCCTTATCTTCTCCTCGTGTCTAAACTCTTCTCCATGGCTGGACCCCCAAATAATATTCCTGTACGTGCTAAGGGGTATCTAGAGAGTGGGATAGGTTTAATAACTACCCTCTCCCTAACGCGTACACTAACCCTAACCCCTACCCTAACCCTAACGCGTACCCTAATCCTAACCCGTACCCTAAACCGAGCCCTAACCCTAACACTAACCCTAACCGTAACCCTAACCCATACCCTACGCCCTACCCGAACCCCTCCCCGAACCCGTACCCTAAGCCGTACCCTAACCCTAACCCTAACCCTAAGCTACCCTTAACGGCTTCTGCCTCCAATAGATTTCCTAAGCACTAGTGTTTTAAGGAACAGGTTAAAAAGAGAATCCTAATGTGATTTCTTGATAATGGGTGTGTTCCTTATCTTCTCCTAGTGTCTAAACTCTTCTCCATGGCTGGACCCCCAAATAATATTCCTTTACGTGCTAAGTGGTGTCTAGAGAGTGGGATAGGTTTAATAACTACCCTCACCCTAACGCGTTCCCTAACCCTAACCCCTACCCTAACTCTAACGCGTACCCTAATCCTAACCCGTACCCTAAACCGAGCCCTAAACCTAACGCTAGCCCTAACCCTAACCCTAACCCATACCCTACGCCCTACACGAACCCCTCCCCGAACCCGTACCCTAAGCCATACCCTAGCCCTCACCCTAACCCTAACCCTAACCCTAAGCTACCCTTGACTGCTTCTGCCTCCAATAGATTTCCTAAGCACTAGTGTTTTAAGGAACAGTTTAAAAAGAGAATCATATTGTGATTTCTTGATAATGGGTGTGTTCCTTATCTTCTCCTAGTGTCTAAACTCTTCTCCATGGCTGGACCCCCAAATAATATTTCTTTACGTGCTAAGGGGTATCTAGAGAGTGGGATAGGTTTAATAACTACCCTCACCCTAAAGCGTACCCTAACCCTAACCACTACCCTAACACTAACGCGTACCCTAATCCTAACCCGTACCCTAAACCGAGCCCTAACCCTAACACTAAACCTAACCCTAACCCTAACCCATACCCTACGCCCTACCCGAACCCCTCCCCGAACCCGTACCCTAAGCCATACCCTAACCCTCACCCTAACCCTAACCCTAACCCTAAGCTACCCTTGACTGCTTCTGGCTCCATTAGATATCCTAAGCACTAGTGTTTTAAGGAACAGGTTAAAAAGAGAATCCTAATATGATTTCGTGATAATGGGTGTGTTCCTTATCTTCTCCTAGTGTCTAAACTCTTCTCCATGGCTGGACCCCCAAACAATATTCCTTTACGTGCTAAGGGGTATCTAGAGAGTGGGATAGGTTTAATAACTATCCTCAACCTAACGCGTACCCTAACTCTAACCCCTAACCTAACCCTATCGCGTACCCTAATCCTAACCCGTACCCTAAACCGAGCCCGAACCCTAACACTAACTCTAACCCTAACCCTAACCCATACCCTACGCCCTACCCGAACCCCTCCCTGAACCCGTACCCTAAACCGTACCCTAACCCTCACCCTAACCCTAACCCTAACCCTAAGCTACCCTTGACGGCTTCTGCCTCCAATAGATTTCCTAAGCACTAGTGTTTTAAGTAAAAGGTTAAAAAGAGAATCCTAATGTGATTTCTTGATAATGGGTGTGTTCCTTATCTTCTCCTCGTGTCTAAACTCTTCTCCATGGCTGGACCCCCAAATAATATTCCTTTATGTGCTAAGGGGTATCTAGAGAGTGGGATAGGTTTAATAACTACCCTCACCCTAACGCGTTCCCTAACCCTAACCCCTACCCTAACCCTAACGCGTACCCTAATCCTAACCCGTACCCTAAACCGAGCCCTAACCCTAACACTAGCCCTAACCCTAACCCTAACCAATACTCTACGCCCTACCCGAACCCCTCCCCGAACCCGTACCCTAAGCCGTACCCTAACCCTCACCCTAACCCTAAGCTACCCTTGACTGCTTCTGCCTCCAATAGATTTCCTAAGCACTAGTGTTTTAAGGAACAGGTTAAAAAGAGAATCCTAATGTGATTTCTTGATAATGGGTGTGTTCCTTATCTTCTCCTAGTGTCTAAACTCTTCTCCATGGCTGGACCCCCAAATAATATTCCTTAACGTGCTAAGGGGTATCTAGAGAGTGGGATAGGTTTAATAACTAACCTCACCCTATCGCGTACCCTAACCCTAACCCCTATCCTAACACTAACGCGTACCCTAACCCTAACCCCTACCCTAACCCTAACGCGTACCCTAATCCTAACCCGTACCCTAAACCGAGCCCTAAACCTAACACTAGCCCTAACCCTAACCCTAACCCATACCCTACGCCCTACCCGAACCCCTCCCCGAACCCGTACCCTAAGCCATACCCTAGCCCTCACCCTAACCCTAACACTAACCCTAAGTTACCCTTGACTGCTTCTGCCTCCAATAGATTTCCTAAGCACTAGTGTTTTAAGGAACAGGTTAAAAAGAGAATCCTAATATGATTTCGTGATAATGGGTGTGTTCCTTATCTACTCCTAGTGTCTAAACTCTTCTCCATGTCTGGACCCCCAAACAATATTCCTTTACGTGCTAAGGGGTATCTAGAGAGTGTGATAGGTTTAATAACTATCATCACCCTAACGCGTACCCTAACTCTAACCCCTAACCTAACCCTAGCGCGTACCCTAATCCTAACCCGTACCCTAAACCGAGCCCGAACCCTAACACTAACTCTAACCCTAACCCTAACCCATACCCTACGCCCTACCCGAACCCCTCCCTGAACCCGTACCCTAAACCGTACCCTAACCCTCACCCTAACCCTAACCCTAACCCTAAGCTACCCTTGACGGCTTCTGCCTCCAATAGATTTCCTAAGCACTAGTGTTTTAAGTAACAGGTTAAAAAGAGAATCCTAATGTGATTTCTTGATAATGGGTGTGTTCCTTATCTTCTCCTCGTGTCTAAACTCTTCTCCATGGCTGGACCCCCAAATAATATTCCTTTACGTGCTAAGGGGTATCTAGAGAGTGGGATAGGTTTAATAACTAACCTCACCCTATCGCGTACCCTAACCCTAACCCCTATCCTAACACTAACGCGTACCATAATCCTAACCCGTACCCTAAACCGAGCCCTAACCCTAACACTAACCCTAACCCTAACCCTAAACCATGCCCTACGCCCTACCCGAACCCCTCCCCGAACCCGTACCCTAAGCCATACCCTAACCCTCACCCTAACCCTAACCCTAACCCTAAGCTACCCTTGACTGCTTCTGCCTCCAATAGATTTCCTAAGCACTAGTGTTTTAAGGAACAGGTGAAAAAGAGAATCCTAATGTGATTTCTTGATAATGGGTGTGTTCCTTATCTTCTCCTCGTGTCTAAACTCTTCTCCATGGCTGGACCCCCAAATAATATTCCTGTACGTGCTAAGGGGTATCTAGAGAGTGGGATAGGTTTAATAACTACCCTCTCCCTAACGCGTACACTAACCCTAACCCCTACCCTAACCCTAACGCGTACCCTAATCCTAACCCGTACCCTAAACCGAGCCCTAACCCTAACACTAACCCTAACCGTAACCCTAACCCATACCCTACGCCCTACCCGAACCCCTCCCCGAACCCGTACCCTAAGCCGTACCCTAACCCTAACCCTAACCCTAAGCTACCCTTAACGGCTTCTGCCTCCAATAGATTTCCTAAGCACTAGTGTTTTAAGGAACAGGTTAAAAAGAGAATCCTAATGTGATTTCTTGATAATGGGTGTGTTCCTTATCTTCTCCTAGTGTCTAAACTCTTCTCCATGGCTGGACCCCCAAATAATATTCCTTTACGTGCTAAGTGGTGTCTAGAGAGTGGGATAGGTTTAATAACTACCCTCACCCTAAAGCGTACCCTAACCCTAACCACTACCCTAACACTAACGCGTACCCTAATCCTAACCCGTACCCTTAACCGAGCCCTAACCCTAACACTAACCCTAACCCTAACCCTAACCCATACCCTACGCTCTACCCGAACCCCTCCCCGAACCCGTACCCTAAGCCATACCCTAGCCCTCACCCTAACCCTAACCCTAACCCTAAGCTACCCTTGACTGCTTCTGCCTCCAATAGATTTCCTAAGCACTAGTGTTTTAAGGAACAGTTTAAAAAGAGAATCATATTGTGATTTCTTGATAATGGGTGTGTTCCTTATCTTCTCCTAGTGTCTAAACTCTTCTCCATGGCTGGACCCCCAAATAATATTCCTTTACGTGCTAAGGGGTATCTAGAGAGTGGGACAGATTTAATAACTACCCTCACCCTAACGCGTACGCTAACCCTAACCCCTACCCTAACACTAACACGTACCCTAATCCTAAACCGTACCCTAAACCGAGGCCTAACCCTAACACTAAACCTAACCCTAACACTAACCCATACCCTACGCCCTACCCGAACCCCTCCCCGAACCCGTACCCTAAGCCATACCCTAACCCTCACCCTAACCCTAACCCTAACCCTAAGCTACCCTTGACTGCTTCTGCCTCCAATAGATTTCCTAAGCACTAGTGTTTTAAGGAACAGGTGAAAAAGAGAATCCTAATGTGATTTCTTGATAATGGGTGTGTTCCTTATCTTCTCCTCGTGTCTACACTCTTCTCCATGGCTGGACCCCCAAATAATATTCCTTTACGTGCTAAGGGGTATCTAGAGAGTGGGATAGGTTTAATAACTACCCTCACCCTAACGCGTACCCTGACCCTAACCCCTACCCTAACTCTAACGCGTACCCTAATCCTAACCCGTACCCTAAACCGAGCCCTAAACCTAACGCTAGCCCTAACCCTAACCCTAACCCACACCCTACGCCCTACCCGAACCCCTCCCCGAACCCGTACCCTAAGCCATACCCTAGCCCTCACCCTAACCCTAACCCTAACCCTAAGCTACCCTTGACTGCTTCTGCCTCCAATAGATTTCCTAAGCACTAGTGTTTTAAGGAACAGTTTAAAAAGAGAATCATATTGTGATTTCTTGATAATGGGTGTGTTCCTTATCTTCTCCTAGTGTCTAAACTCTTCTCCATGGCTGGACCCCCAAATAATATTCCTTTACGTGCTAAGGGGTATCTAGAGAGTGGGATAGGTTTAATAACTACCCTCACCCTAACGCGTACCCTAACCCTAACCCCTACCCTAACCCTAGCGCGTACCCTAATCCTAACCCGTACCCTAAACCGAGCCCTAACCCTAACACTAACTCTAACCCTAACCCTAACCCTTACCCTACGCCCTACCCGAACCCCTCCCTGAACCCCTACCCTAAACCGTACCCTAACCCTCACCCTAACCCTAACCCTAACCCTAAGCTACCCTTGACGGCTTCTGCCTCCAATAGATTTCCTAAGCACTAGTGTTTTAAGGAACAGGTTAAAAAGAGAATCCTAATGTGATTTCTTGATAATGGGTGTGTTCCTTATCTTCTCCTCGTGTCTAAACTCTTCTCCATGGCTGAACCCCCAAATAATATTCCTTTACGTGCTAAGGGGTATCTAGAGAGTGGGATAGGTTTAATAACTACCCTCACCCTAACGCGTTCCCTAACCCTAACCCC
This sequence comes from Balaenoptera acutorostrata, assembly GCF_949987535.1. Classification (NCBI taxonomy): domain Eukaryota; kingdom Metazoa; phylum Chordata; class Mammalia; order Artiodactyla; family Balaenopteridae; genus Balaenoptera; species Balaenoptera acutorostrata. The sequence goes on from NW_026646016.1 coordinate 45,168, forward strand.
TACCCTAACCCTAACGCGTACCCTTATCCTAACCCGTACCCTAAACCGAGCCCTAACCCTAACACTAACCCTAACCCTAACCCTAACCCATACCCTACGCCCTACCCGAACCCCTCCCCGAACCCGTACCCTAAGCCGTACCCTAACCCTCACCCTAACCCTAACCCTAACCCTAAGATACCCTTGACTGCTTCTGCCTCCAATAGATTTCCTAAGCACTAGTGTTCTAAGGAACAGGTTAAAAAGAGAATCCTAATGTGATTTCTTGATAATGGGTGTGTTCCTTATCTTCTCCTAGTGTCTAAACTCTTCTCCATGGCTGGACCACCAAATAATATTCCTTTACGTGCTAAGGGGTATCTACAGAGTGGGATAGGTTTAATAACTAACCTCACCCTATCGCGTACCCTAACCCTAACCCCTACCCTAACACTAACACGTACCCTAATCCTAAACCGTACCCTAAACCGAGGCCTAACCCTAACACTAAACCTAACCCTAACCCTAACCCATACCCTACGCCCTACCCGAACCCCTCCCCGAACCCGTACCCTAAGCCATACCCTAAACCTCACCCTAACCCTAACCCTAACCCTAAGCTACCCTTGACTGCTTCTGCCTCCAATAGATTTCCTAAGCACTAGTGTTTTAAGGAACAGGTGAAAAAGAGAATCCTAATGTGATTTCTTGATAATGGGTGTGTTCCTTATCTTCTCCTCGTGTCTAAACTCTTCTCCATGGCTGGACCCCCAAATAATATTCCTTTACGTGCTAAGGGGTATCTAGAGAGTGGGATAGGTTTAATAACTACCCTCACCCTAACGCGTACCCTGACCCTAACCCCTACCCTAACCCTAACGCGTACCCTAATCCTAACCCGTACCCTAAACCGAGCCCTAAACCTAACGCTAGCCCTAACCCTAACCCTAACCCATACCCTACGCCCTACCCGAACCCCTCCCCAAACCCGTACCCTAAGCCATACCCTAGCCCTCACCCTAACCCTAACACTAACCCTAAGCTACCCTTGACTGCTTCTGCCTCCAATAGATTTCCTAAGCACTAGTGTTTTAAGGAACAGGTTAAAAAGAGAATCCTAATGTGATTTCGTGATAATGGGTGTGTTCCTTATCTTCTCCTAGTGTCTAAACTCTTCTCCATGGCTGGACCCCCAAATAATATTCCTTTACGTGCTAAGGGGTATCTAGAGAGTGGGATAGGTTTAATAACTACCCTCACCCTAACGCGTACCCTAACCCTAACCCCTACCCTAACCCTAGCGCGTACCCTAATCCTAACCCGTACCCTAAACCGAGCCCTAACCCTAACACTAACTCTAACCCTAACCCTAACGCTTACCCTACGCCCTACCCGAACCCCTCCCTGAACCCCTACCCTAAACCGTACCCTAACCCTCACCCTAACCCTAACCCTAACCCTAAGCTACCCTTGACGGCTTCTGCCTCCAATAGATTTCCTAAGCACTAGTGTTTTAAGGAACAGGTTAAAAAGAGAATCCTAATGTGATTTCTTGATAATGGGTGTGTTCCTTATCTTCTCCTCGTGTCTAAACTCTTCTCCATGGCTGGACCCCAAAATAATATTCCTTTACGTGCTAAGGGTTATCTAGAGAGTGGGATAGGTTTAATAACTACCCTCACCCTAACGCGTTCCCTAACCCTAACCCCTACCCTAACCCTAACGCGTACCCTAATCCTAAACCGTACCCTAAACCGAGCCCTAACCCTAACACTAGCCCTAACCCTAACCCTAACCAATACCCTACGCCCTACCCGAACCCCTCCCCGAACCCGTACCCTAAGCCGTACCCTAACCCTCACCCTAACCCTAACCCTAACCCTAAGCTACCCTTGACTGCTTCTGCCTCCAATAGATTTCCTAAGCACTAGTGTTTTAAGGAACAGTTTAAAAAGAGAATCATATTGTGATTTCTTGATAATGGGTGTGTTCCTTATCTTCTCCTAGTGTCTAAACTCTTCTCCATGGCTGGACCCCCAAATAATATTCCTTTACGTGCTAAGGGGTATCTAGAGAGTGGGATAGGTTTAATAATTACCCTCACCCTAAAGCGTACCCTAACCCTAACCACTACCCTAACACTAACGCGTACCCTAATCCTAACCCGTACCCTAAACCGAGCCCTAATCCTAACACTAACTCTAACCCTAACCCTAACCCATACCCTACGCCCTACCCGAACCCCTCCCTGAACCCGTACCCTAAGCCGTACCCTAACCCTCACCCTAACCCTAAGCTACCCTTGACTGCTTCTGCCTCCAATAGATTTCCTAAGCACTAGTGTTTTAAGGAACAGGTTAAAAAGAGAATCCTAATATGATTTCGTGATAATGGGTGTGTTCCTTATCTTCTCCTAGTGTCTAAACTCTTCTCCATGGCTGGACCCCCAAACAATATTCCTTTACGTGCTAAGGGGTATCTAGAGAGTGGGATAGGTTTAATAACTATCCTCACCCTAACGCATACCCTAACTCTAACCCCTAACCTAACCCTAGCGCGTACCCTAATCCTAACCCGTACCCTAAACCGAGCCCTAACCCTAACACTAACTCTAACCCTAACCCTAACCCATACCCTACGCCCTACCCGAACCCCTCCCTGAACCCGTACCCTAAACCGTACCCTAACCCTCACCCTAACCCTAACCCTAACCCTAAGCTACCCTTGACGGCTTCTGCCTCCAATAGATTTCCTAAGCACTAGTGTTTTAAGGAACAGGTTATAAAGAGAATCCTAATGTGATTTCTTGATAATGGGTGTGTTCCTTATCTTCTCCTCGTGTCTAAACTCTTCTCCAAGGCTGGACCCCCAAATAATATTCCTTTACGTGCTAAGGGGTATCTAGAGAGTGGGATAGGTTTAATAACTACCCTCACCCTAACGCGTTCCCTAACCCTAACCCCTACCCTAACCCTAACGCGTACCCTAATCCTAACCCGTACCCTAAACCGAGCCCTAACCCTAACACTAGCCCTAACCCTAACCCTAACCAATACTCTACGCCCTCCCCGAACCCCTCCCCGAACCCGTACCCTAAGCCTTACCCTAACCCTCACCCTAACCCTAAGCTACCCTTGACTGCTTCTGCCTCCAATAGATTTCCTAAGCACTAGTGTTTTAAGGAACAGGTTAAAAAGAGAATCCTAATGTGATTTCTTGATAATGGGTGTGTTCCTTATCTTCTCCTAGTGTCTAAACTCTTCTCCATGGCTGGACCCCCAAATAATATTCCTTTACGTGCTAAGGGGTATCTAGAGAGTGGGATAGGTTTAATAACTAACCTCACCCTATCGCGTACCCTAACCCTAACCCCTACCCTACCACTAACGCGTACCCTAATCCTAACCCGTACCCTAAACCGAGCCCTGACCCTAACACTAACCCTAACCCTAACCCTAAACTATACCCTACGCCCTACCCGAACCCCTCCCCGAACCCGTACCCTAAGCCATACCCTAACCCTCACCCTAAACCTAACCCTAACCCTAAGCTACCCTTGACTGCTTCTGCCTCCAATAGATTTCCTAAGCACTAGTGTTTTAAGGAACAGGTTAAAAAGAGAATCCTAATGTGATTTCTTGATAATGGGTGTGTTCCTTATCTTCTCCTCGTGTCTAAACTCTTCTCTATGGCTGGACACCCAAATAATATTCCTGTACGTGCTAAGGGGTATCTAGAGAGTGGGATAGGTTTAATAACTACCCTCTCCCTAACGCGTACACTAACCCTAACCCCTACCTTAACCCTAACGCGTACCCTAATCCTAACCCGTACCCTAAACCGAGCCCTAACCCTAACACTAACCCTAACCGTAACCCTAACCCATACCCTACGCCCTACCCGAACCCCTCCCCGAACCCGTACCCTAAGCCGTACCCTAACCCTCACCCTAACCCTAACCCTAACCCTAAGCTACCCTTGACTGCTTCTGCCTCCAATAGATTTCCTAAGCACTAGTGTTTTAAGGAACAGGTTAAAAAGAGAATCCTAATGTGATTTCTTGATAATGGGTGTGTTCCTTATCTTCTCCTCGTGTCTAAACTCTTCTCCATGGCTGGACCCCCAAATAATATTCCGGTACGTGCTAAGGGGTATCTAGAGAGTGGGATAGGTTTAATAACTACCCTCTCCCTAACGCGTACACTAACCCTAACCCCTACCTTAACCCTAACGCGTACCCTAATCCTAACCCGTACCCTAAACCGAGCCCTAACCCTAACACTAACCCTAACCGTAACCCTAACCCATACCCTACGCCCTACCCGAACCCCTCCCCGAACCCGTACCCTAAGCCGTACCCTAACCCTCACCCTAACCCTAAACCTAACCCTAAGCTACCCTTGACGGCTTCTGCCTCCAATAGATTTCCTAAGCACAAGTGTTTTAAGGAACAGGTTAAAAAGAGAATCCTAATGTGATTTCTTGATAATGGGTGTGTTCCTTATCTTCTCCTCGTGTCTAAACTCTTCTCCATGGCTGGACCCCCAAATAATATTCCTTTACGTGCTAAGGGGTATTTAGAGAGTAGGATAGGTTTAATAACTACCCTCACCCTAACGCGTACCCTAACCCTAACCCCTACCCTAACCCTAACGCGTACCCTAATCCTAACCCGTACCTAAACCGAGCCCTAAACCTAACACTAGCCCTAACCCTAACCCTAACCCATACCCTACGCCCTACCCGAACCCCTCCCCGAACCCGTACCCTAAGCCATACCCTAGCCCTCACCCTAACCCTAACACTAACCCTAACCTACCCTTGACTGCTTCTGCCTCCAATAGATTTCCTAAGCACTAGTGTTTTAAGGAACAGGTTAAAAAGAGAATCCTAATATGATTTCGTGATAATGCGTGTGTTCCTTATCTTCTCCTAGTGTCTAAACTCTTCTCCATGGCTGGACCCCCAATAATATTCCTGTACGTGCTAAGGGGTATCTAGAGAGTGGGATAGGTTTAATAACTACCCTCACCCTAACGCGTACACTAACCCTAACCCCTACCCTAACACTAATGCGTACCCTAATCCTAACCCGTACCCTAAACCGAGCCCTAACCCTAACACTAACCCTAACCCTAACCCTAACCCATACCCTACGCCCTACCCGAACCCCTCCCCGAACCCGTACCCTAAGCCGTACCCTAACCCTCACCCTAACCCTAACCCTAACCCTAAGCTACCCTTGACGGCTTCTGCCTCCAATAGATTTCGTAAGCACTAGTGTTTTAAGGAACAGGTTAAAAAGAGAATCCTAATGTGATTTCGTGATAATGGGTGTGTTCCTTATCTTCTCCTAGTGTCTAAACTCTTCTCCATGGCTGGACCCCCAATAATATTCCAGTACGTGCTAAGGGGTATCTAGAGAGTGGGATAGGTTTAATAACTACCCTCACCCTAACGCGTACACTAACCCTAACCCCTACTCTAACCCTAACGCGTACCCTAATCCTAACCCGTACCCTAAACCGAGCCCTAACCCTAACCCTAACCAATACCCTACGCTCTACCCGAACCCCTCCCCGAACCCGTACCCTAAGCCGTACCCTAACCCTCACCCTAACCCTAACCCTAACCCTAAGCTACCCTTGACTGCTTCTGCCTCCAATAGATTTCCTAAGCACTAGTGTTTTAAGGAACAGGTTAAAAAGAGAATCCTAATGTGATTTCTTGATAATGGGTGTGTTCCTTATCTTCTCCTCGTGTCTAAACTCTTCTCCATGGCTGGACCCCCAAATAATATTCCTTTACGTGCTAAGGGGTATCTAGAGAGTGGGATAGGTTTAATAACTACGCTCACCCTAACGCGTACCCTAACTCTAACCCCTAACATAACCCTAACGCGTACCCTAATCCTAACCCGTACCCTAAACCCAGCCCTAAACCTAACACTAGCCCTAACCCTAACCCTAACCCATACCCTACGCCCTACCCGAATCCCTCCCCGAACCCGTACCCTAAGCCGTACCCTAACCCTCACCCTAACCCTAACCCTAACCCTAAGCTACCCTTGACTGCTTCTGCCTCCAATAGATTTCCTAAGCACTAGTGTTTTAAGGAACAGGTTAAAAAGAGAATCCTAATGTGATTTCTTGATAATGGGTGTGTTCCTTATCTTCTCCTCGTGTCTAAACTCTTCTCCATGGCTGGACCCCCAAATAATATTCCTGTACGTGCTAAGGGATATCTAGAGAGTGGGATAGGTTTAATAACTACCCTCTCCCTAACGCGTACACTAACCCTAACCCCTACCTTAACCCTAACGCGTACCCTAATCCTAACCCGTACCCTAAACCGAGCCCTAACCCTAACACTAACCCTAACTGTAACCCTAACCCATACCCTACGCCCTACCCGAACCCCTCCCCGAACCCGTACCCTAAGCCGTACCCTAACCCACACCCTAACCCTAAACCTAACCCTAAGCTACCCTTGACGGCTTCTGCCTCCAATAGATTTCCTAAGCACTAGTGTTTTAAGGAACAGGTTAAAAAGAGAATCCTAATGTGATTTCTTGATAATGGGTGTGTTCCTTATCTTCTCCTAGTGTCTAAACACTTCTCCATGGCTGGACCCCCAAATAATATTCCTTTACGTGCTAAGGGGTATTTAGAGAGTAGGATAGGTTTAATAACTATCCTCACCCTAACGCGTACCCTAACTCTAACCCCTAACCTAACCCTAGCGCGTACCCTAATCCTAACCCGTACCCTAAACCGAGCGCTAACCCTAACACTAACTCTAACCCTAACCCTAACCCATACCCTACGCCCTACCCGAACCCCTCCCTGAACCCGTACCCTAAACCGTACCCTAACCCTCACCCTAACCCTAACCCTAACCCTAAGCTACCCTTGACGGCTTCTGCCTCCAATAGATTTCCTAAGCACTAGTGTTTTAAGGAACAGGTTAAAAAGAGAATCCTAATGTGATTTCTTGATAATGGGTGTGTTCCTTATCTTCTCCTCGTGTCTAAACTCTTCTCCAAGGCTGGACCCCCAAATAATATTCCTTTACGTGCTAAGGGGTATCTAGAGAGTGGGATAGGTTTAATAACTACCCTCACCCTAACGCGTTCCCTAACCCTAACCCCTACCCTAACCCTAACGCGTACCCTAATCCTAACCCGTACCCTAAACCGAGCCCTAACCCTAACATTAGCCCTAACCCTAACCCTAACCAATACTCTACGACCTACCCGAACCCCTCCCCGAACCCGTACCCTAAGCCGTACCCTAATCCTCACCCTAACCCTAAGCTACCCTTGACTGCTTCTGCATCCAATAGATTTCCTAAGCACTAGTGTTTTAAGGAACAGGTTAAAAAGAGAATCCTAATGTGATTTCTTGATAATGGGTGTGTTCCTTATCTTCTCCTAGTGTCTAAACTCTTCTCCATGGCTGGACCCCCAAATAATATTCCTTTACGTGCTAAGGGGTATCTAGAGAGTGGGATAGGTTTAATAACTAACCTCACCCTATCGCGTACCCTAACCCTAACCCCTACCCTAACACTAACGCGTACCCTAATCCTAACCCGTACCCTAAACCGAGCCCTAACCCTAACACTAACCCTAACCCTAACCCTAAACCATACCCTACGCCCTACCCGAACCCCTCCCCGAACCCGTACCCTAAACCATACCCTAACCCTCACCCTAAACCTAACCCTAACCCTAAGCTACCCTTGACTGCTTCTGCCTCCAATAGATTTCCTAAGCACTAGTGTTTTAAGGAACAGGTGAAAAAGAGAATCCTAATGTGATTTCTTGACAATGGGTGTGTTCCTTATATTCTCCTCGTGTCTAAACTCTTCTCCATGGCTGGACCCCCAAATAATATTCCTGTACGTGCTAAGGGGTATCTAGAGAGTGGGATAGGTTTAATAACTACCCTCTCCCTAACGCGTACACTAACCCTAACCCCTACCCTAACCCTAACGCGTACCCTAATCCTAACCCGTACCCTAAACCGAGCCCTAAACCTAACACTAACCCTAACCGTAACCCTAACCCATACCCTTCGCCCTACCCGAACCCCTCCCCGAACCCGTACCCTAAGCCGTACCCTAACCCTCACCCTAACCCTAACCCTAACCCTAAGCTACCCTTGACTGCTTCTGCCTCCAATAGATTTCCTAAGCACTAGTGTTTTAAGGAACAGGTTAAAAAGAGAATCCTAATGTGATTTCTTGATAATGGGTGTGTTCCTTATCTTCTCCTCGTGTCTAAACACTTCTCCATGGCTGGACCCCCAAATAATATTCCTGTACGTGCTAAGGGGTATCTAGAGAGTGGGATAGGTTTAATAACTACCCTCTCCCTAACGCGTACACTAACCCTAACCCCTACCTTAACCCTAACGCGTACCCTAATCCTAACCCGTACCCTAAACCGAGCCCTAACCCTAACACTAACCATAACCGTAACCCTAACCCATACCCTACGCCCTACCCGAACCCCTCCCCGAACCCGTACCCTAAGCCGTACCCTAACCCTCACCCTAACCCTAAACCTAACCCTAAGCTACCCTTGACGGCTTCTGCCTCCAATAGATTTCCTAAGCACTAGTGTTTTAAGGAACAGGTTAAAAATAGAATCCTAATGTGATTTCTTGATAATGTGTGTGTTCCTTATCTTCTCCTCGTGTCTAAACTCTTCTCCATGGCTGGACCCCCAAATAATATTCCTTTAAGTGCTAAGGGGTATCTAGAGATTGGGATAGGTTTAATAACTACCCTCACCCTAACGCGTACCCTAACCCTAACCCCTATCCTAACCCTAACGCGTACCCTAATCATAACCCGTACCCTAAACCGAGCCCTAAACCTAACACTAGCCCTAACCCTAACCCTAACCCATACCCTACGCCCTACCCGAACCCCTCCCCGAAACCGTAACCTAAGCCGTACCCTAACCCTCACCCTAACCCTAACCCTAACCCTAAGCTACCCTTGACTGCTTCTGCCTCCAATAGATTTCCTAAGCACTAGTGTTTTAAGGAACAGGTTAAAAAGAGAATCCTAATGTGATTTCTTGATAATGGGTGTGTTCCTTATCTTCTCCTCGTGTCTAAACTCTTCTCCATGGCTGGACCCCCAAATAATATTCCTTTACGTGCTAAGGGGTATCTAGAGAGTGGGATAGATTTAATAACTACCCTCACCCTAACGCGTACCCTAACCCTAACCCCTACCCTAACCCTAACGCGTACCCTAATCCTAACCCGTACCCTAAACCGAGCCCTAACCCTAACCCTTGCCCTAACCCTAACCCTAACCCATACCCTATGCCCTACCCGAACCCCTCCCCGAACCCATACCCTAAGCCGTACCCTAACCCTCACCCTAACCCTAACCCTAACCCTAAGCTACCCTTGACTGCTTCTGCCTCCAATAGATTTCCTAAGCACTAGTGTTTTAAGGAACAGGTGAAAAAGAGAATCCTAATGTGATTTCTTGATAATGGGTGTGTTCCTTATCTTCTCCTAGTGTCTAAACTTTTCTCCATGGCTGGACCACCAAATAATATTCCTTTACGTGCTAAGGGGTATCTACAGAGTGGGATAGGTTTAATAACTAACCTCACCCTATCGCGTACCCTAACCCTAACCCCTACCCTAACACTAACACGTACCCTAATCCTAACCCGTAACCTAAACCGAGCCCTAACCCTAACACTAAACCTAACCCTAACCCTAACCCATACCCTACGCCCTACCCGAACCCCTCCCCGAACCCGTACCCTAAGCCATACCCTAACCCTCACCCTAACCCTAACCCTAACCCTAAGCTACCCTTGACTGCTTCTGCCTCCAATAGATTTCCTAAGCACTAGTGTTTTAAGGAACACGTGAAAAAGAGAATCCTAATGTGATTTCTTGATAATGGGTGTTTTCCTTATCTTCTCCTCGTGTCTAAACTCTTCTCCATGGTTGGACCCCCAAATAATATTCCTTTACGTGCTAAGGGGTTTCTAGAGAGTGTGATAGGTTTAATAACTACCCGCACCCTAATGCGTACCCTAACCCTAACCCCTACCCTAACCCTAACGCGTACCCTAATCCGAACCCATACCCTATACCGAGCCCTAACCCTAACACTAGCCCTAACCCTATACCTAACACATACCCTACGCCCTACCCGAACCCCTCCCCGAACCCGTACCCTAAGCCATACCCTAACCCTCACCCTAACCCTAACCCTAACCCTAAGCTACCCTTGACTGCTTCTGCCTCCAATAGATTTCCTAAGCACTAGTGTTTTAAGGAACAGGTTAAAAAGAGAATCCTAATGTGATTTCGTGATAATGGGTGTGTTCCTTATCTTCTCCTAGTGTCTAAACTCTTCTCCATGGCTGGACCCCCAATAGTATTCCTTTACGTGCTAAGGGGTATCTAGAGAGTGGGATAGGTTTAATAACTACCCTCACCCTAACGCGGACACTAACCCTAACCCCTACCCTAACCCTAACGCGTACCCTAATCCTAACCCGTACCCTAAACCGAGCCCTAACCCTAACACTAACCCTAACCCTAACCCTAACCCATACCCTACGCCCTACCCGAACCCCTCCCCGAACCCGTACCCTAAGCCGTACCCTAACCCTCACCCTAACCCTAACCCTAACCCTAAGCTACCCTTGACTGCTTCTGCCTCCAATAGATTTCCTAAGCACTAGTGTTTTAAGGAACAGGTTAAAAAGAGAATCCTAATGTGATTTCTTGATAATGGGTGTGTTCCTTATCTTCTCCTCGTGTCTAAACTCTTCTCCATGGCTGGTCCCCCAAATAATATTCCTTTACGTGCTAAGGGGTATCTAGAGAGTGGGATAGGTTTAATAACTACCCTCACCCTAACGCGTACCCTAACCCTAACCCCTACCCTAACCCTAACCCTAACCCTAATCCTAACCCGTACCCTAAACCGAGCCCTAAACCTAACGCTAGCCCTAACCCTAACCCTAACCCATACCCTACGCCCTACCCGAACCCCTTCCCCAAACACGTACCCTAAGCCATACCCTAGCCCTCACCCTAACCCTAACACTAACCCTAAGCTACCCTTGACTGCTTCTGCCTCCAATAGATTTCCTAAGCACTAGTGTTTTAAGGAACAGGTTAAAAAGAGAATCCTAATGTGATTTCGTGATAATGGGTGTGTTCCTTATCTTCTCCTAGTGTCTAAACTCTTCTCCATGGCTGGACCCCCAAATAATATTCCTTTACGTGCTAAGGGGTATCTAGAGAGTGGGATAGGTTTAATAACTACCCTCACTCTAACACGTACCCTAACCCTAACCCCTACCCTAACCCTAGCGCGTACCCTAATCCTAACCCGTACCCTAAACCGAGCCCTAACCCTAACACTAACTCTAACCCTAACCCTAACCCATACCCTACGCCCTACCCGAACCCCTCCCTGAACCCGTACCCTAAGCCGTACCCTAACCCTCACCCTAACCCTAACCCTAACCCTAAGCTACCCTTGACGGCTTCTGCCTCCAATAGATTTCCTAAGCACTAGTGTTTTAAGGAACAGGTTAAAAAGAGAATCCTAATGTGATTTCTTGATAATGGGTGTGTTCCTTATCTTCTCCTAGTGTCTAAACTCTTCTCCATGGCTGGACCCCCAAATAATATTCCTGTACGTGCTAAGGGGTATCTAGAGAGTGGGATAGGTTTAATAACTACCCTCACCCTAACGCGTACCCTAACCCTAACCCCTACCCTAACCCTAACGCGTACCCTAATCCTAACCCGTACCCTAAACCGAGACCTAAACGTAACACTAGCCCTAACCCTAACCCTAACCCATACCCTACGCTCTACCCGAACCCCTCCCCGAACCCGTACCCTATGCCGTACCCTAACACTCACCCTAACCCTAACCCTAACCCTGAGCTATCCTTGACTGCTTCTGCCTCCAATAGATTTCCTAAGCACTAGTGTTTTAAGGAACAGGTTAAAAAGAGAATCCTAATGTGATTTCGTGATAATGGGTGTGTTCCTTATCTTCCCCTCGTGTCTAAACTCTTCTCCATGGCTGGACCCCCAAATAATATTCCTTTACGTGCTAAGGGGTATCTAGAGAGTGTGATAGGTTTAATAACTACTCCCACCCTAACGCGTACCCTAACCCTAACCCCTACCCTAACCCTAACGCGTACCCTAATCCTAACCCGTACCCTAAACCGAGCCCTAAACCTAACACTAACCCTAACCCTAACCCAACCCATACCCTACGCCCTACCCGAACCCCTCCTCGAACCCGTACCCTAAGCCATACCCTAACCCTCACCCTAACCCTAACCCTAACCCTAAGATACCCTTGACTGCTTCTGCCTCCAATAGATTTCCTAAGCACTAGTGTTTTAAGGAACAGGTTAAAAAGAGAATCCTAATGTGATTTCGTGATAATGGGTGTGTTCCTTTTCTTCTCCTAGTGTCTAAACTCTTCTCCATGGCTGGACCCCCAATAATATTCCTGTACGTGCTAAGGGGTATCTAGAGAGTGGGATAGGTTTAATAACTACCCTCACCCTAACGCGTACACTAACCCTAACCCCTACCCTAACACTAATGCGTACCCTAATCCTAACCCGTACCCTAAACCGAGCCCTAAACCTAACACTAACCCTAACCCTAACCTAACCCATACCCTACGCCCTACCCGAACCCCTCCCCGAACCCGTACCCTAAGCCATACCCTAACCCTCACCCTAACCCTAACCCTAACCCTAAGATACCCTTGACTGCTTCTGCCTCCAATAGATTTCCTAAGCACTAGTGTTTTAAGGAACAGGTTAAAAAGAGAATCCTAATGTGATTTCGTGATAATGGGTGTGTTCCTTTTCTTCTCCTAGTGTCTAAACTCTTCTCCATGGCTGGACCCCCAATAATATTCCTGTACGTGCTAAGGGGTATCTAGAGAGTGGGATAGGTTTAATAACTACCCTCACCCTAACGCGTACACTAACCCTAACCCCTACCCTAACCCTAACGCGTACCCTAATCCTAACCCGTACCCTAAACCGTGCCCTAACCCTAACCCTAACCAATACCCTACGCTCTACCCGAACCCCTCCCCGAACCCGTACCCTAAGCCGTACCCTAAACCTCACCCTAACCCTAACCCTAACCCTAAGCTACCCTTGACTGCTTCTGCCTCCAATAGATTTCCTAAGCACTAGTGTTTTAAGGAACAGGTTAAAAAGAGAATCCTAATGTGATTTCTTGATAATGGGTGTGTTCCTTATCTTCTCCTCGTGTCTAAACTCTTCTCCATGGCTGGACCCCCAAATAATATTCCTTTACGTGCTAAGGGGTATCTAGAGAGTAGGATAGATTTAATAACTACCCTCACCCTAACACGTACCCTAACCCTAACCCCTACCCTAACCCTAACGCGTACCCTAATCCTAACCCGTACCCTAAACCGAGCCCTAACCCTAACCCTTGCCCTAACCCTAACCCTAACCCATACCCTATGCCCTACCCGAACCCCTCCCCGAACCCGTACCCTAAGCCGTACCCTAACCCTCACCCTAACCCTAACCCTAACCCTAAGCTACCCTTGACTGCTTCTGCCTCCAATAGATTTCCTAAGCACTAGTGTTTTAAGGAACATGTGAAAAAGAGAATCCTAATGTGATTTCTTGATAATGGGTGTGTTCCTTATCTTCTCCTAGTGTCTAAACTCTTCTCCATGGCTGGACCACCAAATAATATTCCTTTACGTGCTAAGGGGTATCTACAGAGTGGGATAGGTTTAATAACTAACCTCACCCTATCGCGTACCCTAACCCTAACCCCTACCCTAACACTAACACGTACCCTAATCCTAACCCGTACCCTAAACCGAGCCCTAACCCTAACACTAAACCTAACCCTAACCCTAACACATACCCTACGCCCTACCCGAACCCCTCCCCGAACCCGTACCCTAAGCCATACCCTAACCCTCACCCTAACCCTAACCCTAACCCTAAGCTACCCTTGACTGCTTCTGCCTCCAATAGATTTCCTAAGCACTAGTGTTTTAAGGAACAGGTGAAAAAGAGAATCCAAATGTGATTTCTTGATAATGGGTGTGTTCCTTATCTTCTCCTCGTGTCTAAACTCTTCTCCATGGCTGGACCCCCAAATAATATTCCTTTACGTGCTAAGGGGTTTCTAGAGAGTGTGATAGGTTTAATAACTACCCGCACACTAATGCGTACCCTAACCCTAACCCCTACCCTAACCCTAACGCGTACCCTAATCCGAACCCATACCCTAAACCGAGCCCTAACCCTAACACTAGCCCTAACCCTATACCTAACCCATACCCTACGCCCTACCCGAACCCCTCCCCGAACCCGTACCCTAAGCCATACCCTAACCCTCACCCTAAACCTAACCCTAACCCTAAGCTACCCTTGACGGCTTCTGCCTCCAATAGATTTCGTAAGCACTAGTGTTTTAAGGAACAGGTTAAAAAGAGAATCCTAATGTAATTTCGTGATAATGGGTGTGTTCCTTATCTTCTCCTAGTGTCTAAACTCTTCTCCATGGCTGGACCCCCAAAAATATTCCTGTACGTGCTAAGGGGTATCTAGAGAGTGGGATAGGTTTAATAACTACCCTCACCCTAACGCGTACACTAACCCTAACCCCTACCCTAACCCTAACGCGTACCCTAATCCTAACCCGTACCCTAAACCGAGCCCTAACCCTAACACTAACCCTAACCCTCACCCTAACCCATACCCTACGCCCTACCCGAACCCCTCCCCGAACCCGTACCCTAAGCCGTACCCTAACCCTCACCCTAACCCTAACCCTAACCCTAAGCTACCCTTGACGGCTTCTGCCTCCAATAGATTTCCTAAGCACTAGTGTTTTAAGGAACAGGTTAAAAAGAGAATCCTAATGTGATTTCTTGATAATGGCTGTGTTCCTTATCTTCTCCTCGTGTCTAAACTCTTCTCCATGGCTGGACCCCCAAATAATATTCCTTTACGTGCTAAGGGGTATTTAGAGAGTAGGATAGGTTTAATAACTACCCTCACCCTAACGCGTACCCTAACCCTAACCCCTACCCTAACCCTAACGCGTACCCTAATCCTAACCCGTACCCTAAACCGAGCCCTAAACCTAACACTAGCCCTAACCCTAACCCTAACCCATACCCTACGCCCTACCCGAACCCCTCCCCGAACCCGTACCCTAAGCCATACCCTAGCCCTCACCCTAACCCTAACACTAACCCTAAGCTACCCTTGACTGCTTCTGCCTCCAATAGATTTCCTAAGCACTAGTGTTTTAAGGAACAGGTTAAAAAGAGAATCCTAATATGATTTCGTGATAATGGGTGTGTTCCTTATCTTCTCCTAGTGTCTAAACTCTTCTCCATGGCTGGACCCCCAAACAATATTCCTTTACGTGCTAAGGGGTATCTAGAGAGTGGGATAGGTTTAATAACTATCCTCACCCTAACGCGTACCCTAACTCTAACCCCTAACCTAACCCTAGCGCGTACCCTAATCCTAACCCGTACCCTAAACCGAGCCCGAACCCTAACACTAACTCTAACCCTAACCCTAACCCATACCCTACGCCCTACCCGAACCCCTCCCTGAACCCGTACCCTAAACCGTACCCTAACCCTCACCCTAACCCTAACCCTAACCCTAAGCTACCCTTGACGGCTTCTGCCTCCAGTAGATTTCCTAAGCACTAGTGTTTTAAGTAACAGGTTAAAAAGAGAATCCTAATGTGATTTCTTGATAATGGGTGTGTTCCTTATCTTCTCCTCGTGTCTAAACTCTTCTCCATGGCTGGACCCCCAAATATTATTCCTTTACGTGCTAAGGGGTATCTAGAGAGTGGGATAGGTTTAATAACTACCCTCACCCTAACGCGTTCCCTAACCCTAACCCCTACCCTAACCCTAACGCGTACCCTAATCCTAACCCGTACCCTAAACCGAGCCCTTACCCTAACACTAGCCCTAACCCTAACCCTAACCAATACTCTACGCCCTACCCGAACCCCTCACCGAACCCGTACCTTAAGCCGTACCCTAACCCTCACCCTAAACCTAAGCTACCCTTGACTGCTTCTGCCTCCAATAGATTTCCTAAGCACTAGTGTTTTAAGGAACAGGTTAAAAAGAGAATCCTAATGTGATTTCTTGATAATGGGTGTGTTCCTTATCTTCTCCTAGTGTCTAAACTCTTCTCCATGGCTGGACCTCCAAATAATATTCCTTTACGTGCTAAGGGGTATCTAGAGAGTGGGATAGGTTTAATAACTACCCTCACCCTAAAGCGTACCCTAACCCTAACCACTACCCTAACACTAACGCGTACCCTAATCCTAACCCGTACCCTTAACCGAGCCCTAACCCTAACACTAACCCTAACCCTAACCCTAACCCATACCCTACGCCCTACCCGAACCCCTCCCCGAATCCGTACCCTAAGTCGTACCCTAACCCTCACCCTAACCCTAACCCTAACCCTATGCTACCCTTGACTGCTTCTTCCTCCAATAGATTTCCTAAGCACTAGTGTTTTAAGGAACAGGTTAAAAAGAGAATCCTAATGTGATTTCTTGATAATGGGTGTGTTCCTTATCTTCTCCTCGTGTCTAAACTCTTCTCCATGGCTGGACCCCCACATAATATTCCTTTAAGTGCTAAGGGGTATCTAGAGAGTGGGATAGGTTTAATAACTACCCTCACCCTAACGCGTACCCTAACCCTAACCCCTACCCTAACCCTAACGCGTACCCTAATCCTAACCCGTACCCTAAACCGAGCCCTAAACCTAACACTAGCCCTAACCCTAACCCTAACCCATACCCTACGCCCTACCCGAACCCCTCCCCGAACCCGTAACCTAAGCCGTACCCTAACCCTCACCCTAACCCTAACCCTAACCCGAAGCTACCCTTGACTGCTTCTGCCTCCAATAGATTTCCTAAGCACTAGTGTTTTAAGGAACAGGTTAAAAAGAGAATCCTAATGTGATTTCGTGATAATTGGTGTGTTCCTTATCTTCTCCTCGTGTCTAAACTCTTCTCCATGGCTGGACCCCCAAATAATATTCCTTTATGTACTAAGGGGTATCTAGAGAGTGTGATAGGTTTAATAACTACCCTCACCCTAACACGTACCCTAACCCTAACCCCTACCCTAACCCTAACGCGTACCCTAATCCTAACCCGTACCCTAAACCGAGCCCTAACCATAACACTAACCCTAACCCTAACCCTAACCCATACCCTACGCCCTACCCGAACCCCTCCCCGAACCCGTACCCTAAGCCATACCCTAGCCCTCACCCTAACCCTAACCCTAACCCTAAGCTACCCTTGACTGCTTCTGCCTCCAATAGATTTCCTAAGCACTAGTGTTTTAAGGAACAGTTTAAAAAGAGAATCATATTGTGATTTCTTGATAATGAGTGTGTTCCTTATCTTCTCCTAGTGTCTAAACTCTTCTCCATGGCTGGACCCCCAAATAATATTCCTTTACGTGCTAAGGGGTATCTAGAGAGTGGGATAGGTTTAATAACTACCCTCACCCTAAAGCGTACCCTAACCCTAACCACTACCCTAACACTAACGCGTACCCTAATCCTAACCCGTACCCTAAACCGAGCCCTAACCCTAACACTAACCCTAACCCTAACCCTAACCCATACCCTACGCCCTACCCGAACCCCTCCCCGAACCCGTACCCTAAGCCGTACCCTAACCCTCACCCTAACCCTAACCCTAACCCTAAGCTACCCTTGACTGCTTCTGCCTCCAATAGATTTCCTAAGCACTAGTGTTTTAAGGAACAGGTTAAAAAGAGAATCCTAATGTGATTTCTTGATAATGGGTGTGTTCC
The DNA here is from genome assembly GCF_949987535.1 of Balaenoptera acutorostrata. Taxonomy (NCBI): domain Eukaryota; kingdom Metazoa; phylum Chordata; class Mammalia; order Artiodactyla; family Balaenopteridae; genus Balaenoptera; species Balaenoptera acutorostrata. The sequence continues at coordinate 63,084 of NW_026646016.1, forward strand.
TTATCTTCTCCTAGTGTCTAAACTCTTCTCCATGGCTGGACCCCCAAATAATATTCCTTTACGTGCTAAGGGGTATCTAGAGAGTGGGATAGGTTTAATAACTAACCTCACCCTATCGCGTACCCTAACCCTAACCCCTACCCTAAGCCTAACACGTACCCTAATCCTAAACTGTACCCTAAACCGAGGCCTAACCCTAACACTAAACCTAACCCTAACCCTAACCCATACCCTACGCCCTACCCGAACCCCTCCCCGAACCCGTACCCTAAGCCATACCCTAACCCTCACCCTAACCCTAACCCTAACCCTAAGCTACCCTTGACTGCTTCTGCCTCCAATAGATTTCCTAAGCACTAGTGTTTTAAGGAACAGGTGAAAAAGAGAATCGTAATGTGATTTCTTGATAATGGGTGTGTTCCTTATCTTCTCCTCGTGTCTAAACTCTTCTCCATGGCTGGACCCCCAAATAATATTCCTTTACGTGCTAAGGGGTATCTAGAGAGTGGGATAGGTTTAATAACTACCCTCACCCTAACGCGTACCCTGACCCTAACCCCTACCCTAACCCTAACGCGTACCCTAATCCTAACCCGTACCCTAAACCGAGCCCTAAACCTAACGCTAGCCCTAACCCTAACCCTAACCCATACCCTACGCCCTACCCGAACCCCTCCCCGAACCCGTACCCTAAGCCATACCCTAGCCCTCACCCTAACCCTAACCCTAACCCTAAGCTACCCTTGACTGCTTCTGCCTCCAATAGATTTCCTAAGCACTGGTGTTTTAAGGAACAGTTTAAAAAGAGAATCATATTGTGATTTCTTGATAATGGTTGTGTTCCTTATCTTCTCCTAGTGTCTAAACTCTTCTCCATGGCTGGACCCCCAAATAATATTCCTTTACGTGCTAAGGGGTATCTAGAGAGTGGGATAGGTTTAATAACTACCCTCACCCTAAAGCGTACCCTAACCCTAACCACTACCCTAACACTAACGCGTACCCTAATCCTAACCCGTACCCTAAACCGAGCCCTAACCCTAACACTAACCCTAACCCTAACCCTAACCCATACCCTACGCCCTACCCGAACCCCTCGCCGAACCCGTACCCTAAGCCGTACCCTAACCCTCACCCTAACCCTAACCCTAACCCTAAGCTACCCTTGACTGCTTCTGCCTCCAATAGATTTCCTAAGCACTAGTGTTTTAAGGAACAGGTTAAAAAGAGAATCCTAATGTGATTTCTTGATAATGGGTGTGTTCCTTATCTTCTCCTCGTGTCTAAACTCTTCTCCATGGCTGGACCCCCAAATAATATTCCTTTACGTGCTAAGGGGTATCTAGAGAATGGGACAGATTTAATAACTACCCTCACCCTAAAGCGTACCCTAACCCTAACCCCTACCCTAACCCTAACGCGTACCCTAATCCTAACCCGTACCCTAAACCGAGCCCTAACCCTAACCCTTGCCCTAACCCTAACCCTAACCCATACCCCACGCCCTACCCGAACCCCTCCCCGAACCCGTACCCTAAGCCGTACCCTAACCCTCACCCTAACCCTAACCCTAACCCTAAGCTACCCTTGACTGCTTCTGCCTCCAATAGATTTCCTAAGCACTAGTGTTTTAAGGAACAGGTTAAAAAGAGAATCCTAATGTGATTTCTTGATAATGGCTGTGTTCCTTATCTTCTCCTAGTGTCTAAACTCTTCTCCATGGCTGGACCACCAAATAATATTCCTTTACGTGCTAAGGGGTTTCTAGAGAGTGTGATAGGTTTAATAACTACCCGCACACTAATGCGTACCCTAACCCTAACCCCTACCCTAACCCTAACGCGTACCCTAATCCGAACCCATACCCTAACCGAGCCCTAACCCTAACACTAGCCCTAACCCTATACCTAACCCATACCCTACGCCCTACCCGAACCCCTCCCCGAACCCGTACCTAAGCCATACCCTAACCCTCACCCTAAACCTAACCCTAACCCTAAGCTACCCTTGACGGCTTCTGCCTCCAATAGATTTCGTAAGCACTAGTGTTTAAGGAACAGGTTAAAAAGAGAATCCTAATGTAATTTCGTGATAATGGGTGTGTTCCTTATCTTCTCCTAGTGTCTAAACTCTTCTCCATGCTGGACCCCCAAAAATATTCCTGTACGTGCTAAGGGGTATCTAGAGAGTGGATAGGTTAATAACTACCCTCACCCTAACGCGTACACTAACCCTAACCCCTACCCCTAACCCTAACGCGTACCCTAATCCTAACCCGTACCCTAAACCGAGCCCTAACCCTAACACTAACCCTAACCCTAACCCTAACCCATACCCTACGCCGCCCTACCCGAACCCCTCCCCGAACCCGTACCCTAAGCCGTACCCTAACCCTCACCCTAACCCTAACCCTAACCCTAAGCTACCCTTGACGGCTTCTGCCTCCAATAGATTTCCTAAGCACTAGTGTTTTAAGGAACAGGTTAAAAAGAGAATCCTAATGTGATTTCTTGATAATGGCTGTGTTCCTTATCTTCTCCTCGTGTCTAAACTCTTCTCCATGGCTGGACCCCCAAATAATATTCCTTTACGTGCTAAGGGGTATTTAGAGAGTAGGATAGGTTTAATAACTACCCTCACCCTAACGCGTACCCTAACCCTAACCCCTACGCTAACCCTAACGCGTACCCTAATCCTAACCCGTACCCTTAACCGAGCCCTAAACCTAACACTAGCCCTAACCCTAACCCTAACCCATACCCTACGCCCTACCCGAACCCCTCCCCGAACCCGTACCCTAAGCCATACCCTAGCCCTCACCCTAACCCTAACACTAACCCTAAGCTACCCTTGACTGCTTCTGCCTCCAATAGATTTCCTAAGCACTAGTGTTTTAAGGAACAGGTTAAAAAGAGAATCCTAATATGATTTCGTGATAATGGGTGTGTTCCTTATCTTCTCCTAGTGTCTAAACTCTTCTCCATGGCTGGACCCCCAAACAATATTCCTTTACGTGCTAAGGGGTATCTAGAGAGTGGGATAGGTTTAATAACTATCCTCACCCTAACGCGTACCCTAACTCTAACCCCTAACCTAACCCTAGCGCGTACCCTAATCCTAACCCGTACCCTAAACCGAGCCCGAACCCTAACACTAACTCTAACCCTAACCCTAACCCATACCCTACGCCCTACCCGAACCCCTCCCTGAACCCGTACCCTAAACCGTACCCTAACCCTCACCCTAACCCTAACCCTAACCCTAAGCTACCCTTGACGGCTTCTGCCTCCAGTAGATTTCCTAAGCACTAGTGTTTTAAGTAACAGGTTAAAAAGAGAATCCTAATGTGATTTCTTGATAATGGGTGTGTTCCTTATCTTCTCCTCGTGTCTAAACTCTTCTCCATGGCTGGACCCCCAAATATTATTCCTTTACGTGCTAAGGGGTATCTAGAGAGTGGGATAGGTTTAATAACTACCCTCACCCTAACGCGTTCCGTAACCCTAACCCCTACCCTAACCCTAACGCGTACCCTAATCCTAACCCGTACCCTAAACCGAGCCCTTACCCTAACACTAGCCCTAACCCTAACCCTAACCAATACTCTACGCCCTACCCGAACCCCTCACCGAACCCGTACCTTAAGCCGTACCCTAACCCTCACCCTAAACCTAAGCTACCCTTGACTGCTTCTGCCTCCAATAGATTTCCTAAGCACTAGTGTTTTAAGGACCAGGTTAAAAAGAGAATCCTAATGTGATTTCTTGATAATGGGTGTGTTCCTTATCTTCTCCTAGTGTCTAAACTCTTCTCCATGGCTGGACCTCCAAATAATATTCCTTTACGTGCTAAGGGGTATCTAGAGAGTGGGATAGGTTTAATAACTACCCTCACCCTAAAGCGTACCCTAACCCTAACCACTACCCTAACACTAACGCGTACCCTAATCCTAACCCGTACCCTTAACCGAGCCCTAACCCTAACACTAACCCTAACCCTAACCCTAACCCATACCCTACGCCCTACCCGAACCCCTCCCCGAATCCGTACCCTAAGTCGTACCCTAACCCTCACCCTAACCCTAACCCTAACCCTATGCTACCCTTGACTGCTTCTTCCTCCAATAGATTTCCTAAGCAGTAGTGTTTTAAGGAACAGGTTAAAAAGAGAATCCTAATGTGATTTCTTGATAATGGGTGTGTTCCTTATCTTCTCCTCGTGTCTAAACTCTTCTCCATGGCTGGACCCCCACATAATATTCCTTTAAGTGCTAAGGGGTATCTAGAGAGTGGGATAGGTTTAATAACTACCCTCACCCTAACGCGTACCCTAACCCTAACCCCTACCCTAACCCTAACGCGTACCCTAATCCTAACCCGTACCCTAAACCGAGCCCTAAACCTAACACTAGCCCTAACCCTAACCCTAACCCATACCCTACGCCCTACCCGAACCCCTCCCCGAACCCGTAACCTAAGCCGTACCCTAACCCTCACCCTAACCCTAACCCTAACCCGAAGCTACCCTTGACTGCTTCTGCCTCCAATAGATTTCCTAAGCACTAGTGTTTTAAGGAACAGGTTAAAAAGAGAATCCTAATGTGATTTCGTGATAATTGGTGTGTTCCTTATCTTCTCCTCGTGTCTAAACTCTTCTCCATGGCTGGACCCCCAAATAATATTCCTTTATGTACTAAGGGGTATCTAGAGAGTGTGATAGGTTTAATAACTACCCTCACCCTAACACGTACCCTAACCCTAACCCCTACCCTAACCCTAACGCGTACCCTAATCCTAACCCGTACCCTAAACCGAGCCCTAACCATAACACTAACCCTAACCCTAACCCTAACCCATACCCTACGCCCTACCCGAACCCCTCCCCGAACCCGTACCCTAAGCCATACCCTAGCCCTCACCCTAACCCTAACCCTAACCCTAAGCTACCCTTGACTGCTTCTGCCTCCAATAGATTTCCTAAGCACTAGTGTTTTAAGGAACAGTTTAAAAAGAGAATCATATTGTGATTTCTTGATAATGGGTGTGTTCCTTATCTTCTCCTAGTGTCTAAACTCTTCTCCATGGCTGGACCCCCAAATAATATTCCTTTACGTGCTAAGGGGTATCTAGAGAGTGGGATAGGTTTAATAACTACCCTCACCCTAAAGCGTACCCTAACCCTAACCACTACCCTAACACTAACGCGTACCCTAATCCTAACCCGTACCCTAAACCGAGCCCTAACCCTAACACTAACCCTAACCCTAACCCTAACCCATACCCTACGCCCTACCCGAACCCCTCCCCGAACCCGTACCCTAAGCCGTACCCTAACCCTCACCCTAACCCTAACCCTAACCCTAAGCTACCCTTGACTGCTTCTGCCTCCAATAGATTTCCTAAGCACTAGTGTTTTAAGGAACAGGTTAAAAAGAGAATCCTAATGTGATTTCTTGATAATGGGTGTGTTCCTTATCTTCTCCTAGTGTCTAAACTCTTCTCCATGGCTGGACCCCCAAATAATATTCCTTTACGTGCTAAGGGGTATCTAGAGAGTGGGATAGGTTAAATAACTAACCTCACCCTATCGCGTACCCTAACCCTAACCCCTACCCTAACCCTAACACGTACCCTAATCCTAAACCGTACCCTAAACCGAGGCCTAACCCTAACACTAAACCTACCCCTAACCCTAACCCATACCCTACGCCCTACCCGAACCCCTCCCCGAACCCGTACCCTAAGCCATACCCTAACCCTCACCCTAACCCTAACCCTAACCCTAAGCTACCCTTGACTGCTTCTGCCTCCAATAGATTTCCTAAGCACTAGTGTTTTAAGGAACAGGTGAAAAAGAGAATCGTAATGTGATTTCTTGATAATGGGTGTGTTCCTTATCTTCTCCTCGTGTCTAAACTCTTCTCCATGGCTGGACCCCCAAATAATATTCCTTTACGTGCTAAGGGGTATCTAGAGAGTGGGATAGGTTTAATAACTACCCTCACCCTAACGCGTACCCTGACCCTAACCCCTACCCTAACCCTAACGCGTACCCTAATCCTAACCCGTACCCTAAACCGAGCCCTAAACCTAACGCTATCCCTAACCCTAACCCTAACCCATACCCTACGCCCTACCCGAACCCCTCCCCGAACCCGTACCCTAAGCCATACCCTAGCCCTCACCCTAACCCTAACCCTAACCCTAAGCTACCCTTGACTGCTTCTGCCTCCAATAGATTTCCTAAGCACTGGTGTTTTAAGGAACAGTTTAAAAAGAGAATCATATTGTGATTTCTTGATAATGGTTGTGTTCCTTATCTTCTCCTAGTGTCTAAACTCTTCTCCATGGCTGGACCCCCAAATAATATTCCTTTACGTGCTAAGGGGTATCTAGAGAGTGGGATAGGTTTAATAACTACCCTCACCCTAAAGCGTACCCTAACCCTAACCACTACCCTAACACTAACGCGTACCCTAATCCTAACCCGTACCCTAAACCGAGCCCTAACCCTAACACTAACCCTAACCCTAACCCTAACCCATACCCTACGCCCTACCCGAACCCCTCGCCGAACCCGTACCCTAAGCCGTACCCTAACCCTCACCCTAACCCTAACCCTAACCCTAAGCTACCCTTGACTGCTTCTGCCTCCAATAGATTTCCTAAGCACTAGTGTTTTAAGGAACAGGTTAAAAAGAGAATCCTAATGTGATTTCTTGATAATGGGTGTGTTCCTTATCTTCTCCTCGTGTCTAAACTCTTCTCCATGGCTGGACCCCCAAATAATATTCCTTTACGTGCTAAGGGGTATCTAGAGAATGGGACAGATTTAATAACTACCCTCACCCTAACGCGTACCCTAACCCTAACCCCTACCCTAACCCTAACGCGTACCCTAATCCTAACCCGTACCCTAAACCGAGCCCTAACCCTAACCCTTGCCCTAACCCTAACCCTAACCCATACCCCACGCCCTACCCGAACCCCTCCCCGAACCCGTACCCTAAGCCGTACCCTAACCCTCACCCTAACCCTAACCCTAACCCTAAGCTACCCTTGACTGCTTCTGCCTCCAATAGATTTCCTAAGCACTAGTGTTTTAAGGAACAGGTTAAAAAGAGAATCCTAATGTGATTTCTTGATAATGGGTGTGTTCCTTATCTTCTCCTAGTGTCTAAACTCTTCTCCATGGCTGGACCACCAAATAATATTCCTTTACGTGCTAAGGGGTATCTACAGAGTGGGATAGGTTTAATAACTAACCTCACCCTATCGCGTACCCTAACCCTAACCCCTACCCTAACACTAACACGTACCCTAATCCTAAACCGTACCCTTAACCGAGGCCTAATCCTAACACTAAACCTAACCCTAACCCTAACCCATACCCTACGCCCTACCCGAACCCCTCCCCGAACCCGTACCCTAAGCCATACCCTAACCCTCACCCTAACCCTAACCCTAACCCTAAGCTACCCTTGACTGCTTCTGCCTCCAATAGATTTCCTAAGCACTAGTGTTTTAAGGAACAGGTGAAAAAGAGAATCCTAATGTGATTTCTTGATAATGGGTGTGTTCCTTATCTTCTCCTCGTGTCTAAACTCTTCTCCATGGCTGGACCCCCAAATAATATTCCTTTACGTGCTAAGGGGTATCTAGAGAGTGGGATAGGTTTAATAACTACCCTCACCCTAACGCGTACCCTGACCCTAACCCCTACCCTAACCCTAACGCGTACCCTAATCCTAACCCGTACCCTAAACCGAGCCCTAAACCTAACGCTAGCCCTAACCCTAACCCTAACCCATACCCTACGCCCTACCCGAACCCCTCCCCAAACCCGTACCCTAAGCCATACCCTAGCCCTCACCCTAACCCTAACACTAACCCTAAGCTACCCTTGACTGCTTCTGCCTCCAATAGATTTCCTAAGCACTAGTGTTTTAAGGAACAGGTTAAAAAGAGAATCCTAATGTGATTTCGTGATAATGGGTGTGTTCCTTATCTTCTCCTAGTGTCTAAACTCTTCTCCATGGCTGGACCCCCAAATAATATTCCTTTACGTGCTAAGGGGTATCTAGAGAGTGGAATAGGTTTAATAACTACCCTCACCCTAACGCGTACCCTAACCCTAACCCCTAACCTAACCCTAGCGCATACCCTAATCCTAACCCGTACCCTAAACCGAGCCCTAACCCTAACACTAACTCTAACCCTAACCCTAACCCTTACCCTACGCCCTACCCGAACCCCTCCCTGAACCCCTACCCTAAACCGTACCCTAACCCTCACCCTAACCCTAACCCTAACCCTAAGCTACCCTTGACGGCTTCTGCCTCCAATAGATTTCCTAAGCACTAGTGTTTTAAGGAACAGGTTAAAAAGAGAATCCTAATGTGATTTCTTGATAATGGGTGTGTTCCTTATCTTCTCCTCGTGTCTAAACTCTTCTCCATGGCTGGACCCCCAAATAATATTCCTTTACGTGCTAAGGGGTATCTAGAGAGTGGGATAGGTTTAATAACTACCCTCACCCTAACGCGTTCCCTATCCCTAACCCCTACCCTAACCCTAACGCGTACCCTAATCCTAACACGTACCCTAAACCGAGCCCTAACCCTAACACTAACCCTAACCCTAACCCTAACCCATACCCTACGCCCTACCCGAACCCCTCCCCGAACCCGTACCCTAAGCCGTACCCTAACCCTCACCCTAACCCTAACCCTAACCCTAAGCTACCCTTGACTGCTTCTGCCTCCAATAGATTTCCTAAGCACTAGTGTTTTAAGGAACAGTTTAAAAAGAGAATCATATTGTGATTTCTTGATAATGGGTGTGTTCCTTATCTTCTCCTAGTGTCTAAACTCTTCTCCATGGCTGGACCCCCAAATAATATTCCTTTACGTGCTAAGGGGTATCTAGAGAGTGGGATAGGTTTAATAATTACACTCACCCTAAAGCGTACCCTAACCCTAACCACTACCCTAACACTAACGCGTACCCTAATCCTAACCCGTACCCTAAACCGAGCCCTAACCCTAACACTAACCCTAACCCTAACCCTAACCCATACCCTACGCCCTACCCGAACCCCTCCCCGAACCCGTACCCTAAGCCGTACCCTAACCCTCACCCTAACCCTAACCCTAACCCTAAGCTACCCTTGACTGCTTCTGCCTCCAATAGATTTCCTAAGCACTAGTGTTTTAAGGAACAGGTTAAAAAGAGAATCCTAATGTGATTTCTTGATAATGGGTGTGTTCCTTATCTTCTCCTAGTGTCTAAACTCTTCTCCATGGCTGGACCACCAAATAATATTCCTTTACGTGCTAAGGGGTATCTACAGAGTGGGATAGGTTTAATAACTAACCTCACTCTATCGCGTACCCTAACCCTAACCCCTACCCTAACACTAACACGTACCCTAATCCTAACCCGAACCCTAAACCGAGCCCTAACCCTAACACTAAACCTAACCCTAACCCTAACCCATACCCGACGCCCTACCCGAACCCCTCCCCGAACCCGTACCCTAAGCCATACCCTAACCCTCACCCTAACCCTAACCCTAACCCTAAGCTACCCTTGACTGCTTCTGCCTCCAATAGATTTCCTAAGCACTAGTGTTTTAAGGAACAGGTGAAAAAGAGAATCCTAATGTGATTTCTTGATAATGGGTGTGTTCCTTATCTTCTCCTCGTGTCTAAACTCTTCTCCATGGTTGGACCCCCAAATAATATTCCTTTACGTGCTAAGGGGTTTCTAGAGTGTGTGATAGGTTTAATAACTACCCGCACCCTAATGCGTACCCTAACCCTAACCCCTACCCTAACCCTAACGCGTACCCTAATCCGAACCCATACCCTAAACCGAGCCCTAACCCTAACACTAGCCCTAACCCTATACCTAACCCATACCCTACGCCCTACCCGAACCCCTCCCCGAACCCGTACCCTAAGCCATACCCTAACCCTCACCCTAACCCTAACCCTAACCCTAAGCTACCCTTGACTGCTTCTAGCTCCAATAGATTTCCTAAGCACTAGTGTTTTAAGGAACAGGTTAAAAAGAGACTCCTAATGTGATTTCGTGATAATGGGTGTGTTCCTTATCTTCTCCTAGTGTCTAAACTCTTCTCCATGGCTGGACCCCCATTAATATTCCTTTACGTGTTAAGGGGTATCTAGAGAGTGGGATAGGTTTAAAAACTACCCTCACCCTAATGCGTACACTAACCCTAACCCCTACCCTAACCCTAACGCGTACCCTAATCCTAACCCGTACCCTAAACCGAGCCCTAACCCTAACACTAACCCTAACCCTAACCCTAACACATACCTTACGCCCTACCCGAACCCCTCCCCGAACCCGTACCCTAAGCCGTACCCTAACCCTCACCCTAACCCTAACCCTAACCCTAAGCTACCCTTGACTGCTTCTGCCTCCAATAGATTTCGTAAGCACTAGTGTTTTAAGGAACAGGTTAAAAAGAGAATCCTAATGTGATTTCTTGATAATGGGTGTGTTCCTTATCTTCTCCTCGTGTCTAAACTCTTCTCCATGTCTGGACCCCCAAATAATATTCCTTTACGTGCTAAGGGGTATCTAGAGAGTGGGATAGGTTTAATAACTACCCTCACCCTAACGCGTACCCTAACCCTAACCCCTACCCTAACCCTAACGCGTACCCTAATCCTAACCCGTACCCTAAACCGAGCCCTAAACCTAACGCTAGCCCTAACCCTAATCCTAACCCATACCGTACGCCCTACCCGAACCCCTCCCCGAACCCGTACCCTAAGCCATACCCTAGCCCTCACCCTAACCCTAACACTAACCCTAAGCTACCCTTGACTGCTTCTGCCTCCAATAGATTTCCTAAGCACTAGTGTTTTAAGGAACAGGTTAAAAAGAGAATCCTAATGTGATTTCTTGATAATGGGAGTGTTCCTTATCTTCTCCTAGTGTCTAAACTCTTCTCCATGGCTGGACCCCCAAATAATATTCTTTTACGTGCTAAGGGGTGTCTAGAGAGTGGGATAGGTTTAATAACTAACCTCACCCTAACGCGTACCCTAACCCTAACCCCTACCCTAACCCTAGCGCGTACCCTAATCCTAACCCGTACCCTAAACCGAGCCGTAACCCTAACACTAACTCTAACCCTAACCCTAACCCATACCCTACGCCCTACCCGATCCCCTCCCTGAACCCGTACCCTAAACCGTACCCTAACCCTCACCCTAACCCTAACCCTAACCCTAAGCTACCCTTGACGGCTTCTGCCTCCAAGAGATTTCCTAAGCACTAGTGTTTTAAGGAACAGGTTAAAAAGAGAATCCTAATGTGATTTCTTGATAATGGGTGTGTTCCTTATCTTCTCCTAGTGTCTAAACTCTTCTCCATGGCTGGACCCCCAAATAATATTCCTTTACGTGCTAAGGGGTATCTAGAGAGTGGGATAGGTTTAATAACTAACCTCACCCTATCGCGTACCCTAACCCTAACCCCTACCCTAACACTAACGCGTACCCTAATCCTAACCCTTACCCTAAAGCGAGCCCTAACCCTAACACTAACCCTAACCCTAACCCTAACCCATACTCTACGCCCTACCCGAACCCCTCCCTGAACCCGTACCCTAAGCCATACCCTAACCCTCACCCTAACCCTAACCCTAACCCTAAGCTACCCTTGACTGCTTCTGCCTCCAATAGATTTCCTAAGCACTAGTGTTTTAAGGAACAGGTGAAAAAGAGAATCCTAATGTGATTTCTTGATAATGGGTGTATTCCTTATCTTCTCCTCGTGTCTAAACTCTTCTCCATGGCTGGACCCCCAAATAATATACCTTTACGTGCTAAGGGGTATCTAGAGAGTGTGATAGGTTTAATAACTAACCCCAACCTAACGCGTACCCTAACCCTAACCCCTACCCTAACCCTAGCGCGTACCCTAATCCTAACCCGTACCCTAAACCGAGCCCTAACCCTAACACTAACTCTAACCCTAACCCTAACCCATACCCTACGCCCTACCCGAACCCCTCCCTGAACCCGTACCCTAAACCGTACCCTAACCCTCACCCTAACCCTAACCCTAACCGTAAGCTACCCTTGACTGCTTCTGCCTCCAATAGATTTCCTAAGCACTAGTGTTTTAAGGAACAGGTTAAAAAGAGAATCCTAATGTGATTTCTTGATAATGGGTGTGTTCCTTATCTTCTCCTCGTGTCTAAACTCTTCTCCATGGCTGGACCCCCAAATAATATTCCGTTACGTGCTAAGGGGTATCTAGCGAGTGGGATAGGTTTAATAACTACCCTCACCCTAACGCGTACCCTAACCCTAACCCCTACCCTAACCCTAACGCGTACCCTAATCCTAACCCGTACCCTAAACCGAGCCCTAAACCTAACGCTAGCCCTAACCCTAACCCTAACCCATACCCTACGCCCTACCCGAACCCCTCCCCGAACCCGTACCCTAAGCCGTACACTAACCCTCACCCTAACCCTAACCCTAACCCTAAGCTACCCTTGACTGCTTTTGCCTCCAATAGATTTCCTAAGCACTAGTGTTTTAAGGAACAGGTTAAAAAGAGAATCCTAATGTGATTTCTTGATAATGGGTGTGTTCCTTATCTTCTCCTAGTGTCTAAACTCTTCTCCATGGCTGGACCCCCAAATAATATTCCTTTACGTGCTAAGGGGTATCTAGAGAGTGGGATAGGTTTAATAACTAACCTCACCCTATCGCGTACCCTAACCCTAACCCCTACCCTAACACTAACGCGTACCCTAATCCTAACCCTTACCCTAAAGCGAGCCCTAACCCTAACACTAACCCTAACCCTAACCCTAACCCATACCCTACGCCCTACCCGAACCCCTCCCTGAACCCGTAACCTAAGCCATACCCTAACCCTCACCCTAACCCTAACCCTAACCCTAAGCTACCCTTGACTGCTTCTGCCTCCAATAGATTTCCTAAGCACTAGTGTTTTAAGGAACAGGTGAAAAAGAGAATCCTAATGTGATTTCTTGATAATGGGTGTATTCCTTATCTTCTCCTCGTGTCTAAACTCTTCTCCATGGCTGGACCCCCAAATAATATACCTTTACGTGCTAAGGGGTATCTAGAGAGTGTGATAGGTTTAATAACTACCCGCAACCTAACGCGTACCCTAACCCTAACCCCTACCCTAACCCTAACGCGTACCCTAATCCTAACCCATACCCTAAACCGAGCCCTAACCCTAACACTAGCCCTAACCCTATACCTAACCCATACCCTACGCCCTACCCGAACCCCTCCCCGAACCCGTACCCTAAGCCATACCCTAACCCTCACCCTAACCCTAACCCTAACCCTAAGCTACCCTTGATTGCTTCTGCCACCAATAGATTTTCTAAGCACTAGTGTTTTAAGGAACAGGTTAAAAAGAGAATCCTAATGTGATTTCGTGATAATGGGTGTGTTCCTTATTTTCTCCTCGTGTCTAAACTCTTCGCCATGGCTGGACCCCCAAATAATATTCCTTTACGTGCTAAGGGGTATCTAGAGAGTGGGATAGGTTTAATAACTACCCTCACCCTAACGCGTACCCTAACCCTAACCACTACCCTAACCCTAACGCGTACCCTAATCCTAACCCGTACCCTAAACCGAGCCCTAAACCTAACGCTAGCCCTAACCCTAATCCTAACCCATACCCTACGCCCTACCCGAACGCTCCCCGAACCCGTACCCTAAGCCATACCCTAGCCCTCACCCTAACCCTAATACTAACCCTAAGCTACCCTTGACTGCTTCTGCCTCCAATAGATTTCCTAAGCACTAGTGTTTTAAGGAACAGGTTAAAAAGAGAATCCTAATGTGATTTCTTGATAATGGGTGTGTTCCTTATCTTCTCCTAGTGTCTAAACTCTTCTCCATGGCTGGACCCCCAAATAATATTCTTTTACGTGCTAAGGGGTATCTAGAGAGTGGGATAGGTTTAATAACTAACCTCACCCTAAAGCGTACCCTAACCCTAACCCCTACCCTAACCCTAGCGCGTACCCTAATCCTAACCCGTACCCTAAACCGAGCCCTAACCCTAACACTAACTCTAACCCTAACCCTAACCCATACCCTACGCCCTACCCGAACCCCTCCCTGAACCCGTACCCTAAACCGTACCCTAACCCTCACCCTAACCCTAACCCTAACCCTAAGCTACCCTTGACGGCTTCTGCCTCCAATAGATTTCCTAAGCACTAGTGTTTTAAGGAACAGGTTAAAAAGAGAATCCTAATGTGATTTCTTGATAATGGGTGTGTTCCTTATCTTCTCCTCGTGTCTAAACTCTTCTCCATGGCTGGACCCCCAAATAATATTCCTTTACGTGCTCAGGGGTATCTAGAGAGTGGGATAGGTTTAATAACTACCCTCACCCTAACGCGTTCCCTAACCCTAACCCCTACCCTAACCCTAACGTGTACCCTAATCCTAACCCGTACCCTAAACCGAGCCCTAACCCTAACACTAGCGCTAACCCTAACCCTAACCAATACCCTACGCGCTACCCGAACCCCTCCCCGAACCAGTACCCTAAGCCGTACACTAACCCTCACCCTAACCCTAACCCTAACCCTAAGCTACCCTTGACTGCTTCTGCCTCCAATAGATTTCCTAAGCACTAGTGTTTTAAGGAACAGGTTATAAAGAGAATCCTAATGTGATTTCTTGATAATGGGTGTGTTCCTTCTCTTCTCCTAGTGTCTAAACTCTTCTCCATGGCTGGACCCCCAAATAATATTCCTTTACGTGCTAAGGGGTATCTAGAGAGTCGGATAGGTTTAATAACTAACCTCACCCTATCGCGTACCCTAACCCTAAACCCTACCCTAACACTAACGCGTACCCTAATCCTAACCCTTACCCTAAAGCGAGCCCTAACCCTAACACTAACCCTAACCCTAACCCTAACCCATACCCTACGCCCTACCCGAACCCCTCCCTGAACACGTACCCTAAGCCATACCCTAACCCTCACCCTAACCCTAACCCTAACCCTAAGCTACCCTTGACTGCTTCTGCCTCCAATAGATTTCCTAAGCACTAGTGTTTTAAGGAACAGGTGAAAAAGAGAATCCTAATGTGATTTCTTGATAATGGGTGTATTCCTTATCTTCTCCTCGTGTCTAAACTCTTCTCCATGGCTGGACCCCCAAATAATATACCTTTACGTGCTAAGGGGTATCTAGAGAGTGTGATAGGTTTAATAACTACCCCCAACCTAACGCGTACCCTAACCCTAACCCCTACCCTAACCCTAACACGTACCCTAATACTAACCCGTACCCTAAACCGAGCCCTAACCCTAACACTAAACCTAACCCTAACCCTAACCCATACCCTATGCCCTAACCGAACCCCTCCCCGAACCCGTACCCTAAGCCATACCCTAACCCTCACCCTAACCCTAACCCTAACCCTAAGCTACCCTTGACTGCTTCTGCCTCCAATAGATTTCCTAAGCACTAGTGTTTTAAGGAACAGGTGAAAAAGAGAATCCTAATGTGATTTCTTGATAATGGGTGTGTTCCTTATCTTCTCCTCGTGTCTAAACTCTTCTCCATGGCTGGACCCCCATTAATATTCCTTTACGTGCTAAGGGGTATCTAGAGAGTGGGATAGGTTTAATAACTACCCTCACCCTAACGCGTACACTAACCCTAACCCCTACCCTAACCCTAACGCGTACCCTAATCCTAACCCGTACCCTAAACCGAGCCCTAACCCTAACACTAACCCTAACCCTAACCCTAACCCATACCCTACGCCCTACCCGAACCCCTCACCGAACCCGTACCCTAAGCCATACCCTAACCCTCACCCTAACCCTAACCCTAACCCTAAGCTACCCTTGACTGCTTCTGCCTCCAATAGATTTCGTAAGCACTAGTGTTTTAAGGAACAGGTTAAAAAGAGAATCCTAATGTGATTTCTTGATAATGGGTGTGTTCCTTATCTTCTCCTCGTGTCTAAACTCTTCTCCATGGCTGGACCCCCAAATAATATTCCTTAACGTGCTAAGGGGTACCTAGAGAGTGGGATAGGTTTAATAACTACCCTCACCCTAACGCGTACCCTAACCCTAACACCTACCCTAACCCTAACGCGTACCCTAATCCTAACCCGTACCCTAAACCGAGCCCTAAACCTAACGCTAGCCCTAACCCTAATCCTAACCCATACCCTACGCCCTACCCGAACCCCTCCCCGAACGCGTACCCTAAGCCATACCCTAGCCCTCACCCTAGCCCAAACACTAACCCTAAGCTACCCTTGACTGCTTCTGCCTCCAATAGATTTCCTAAGCACGAGTGTTTTAAGGAACAGGTGAAAAAGAGAATCCTAATGTGATTTCGTGATAATGGGTGTGTTCCTTATCTTCTCCTAGTGTCTAAACTCTTCTCCATGGCTGGACCCCCATTAATATTCCTTTACGTGCTAAGGGGTATCTAGAGAGTGGGATAGGTTTAATAACTACCCTCACCCTAACGCGTACACTAACCCTAACCCCTACCCTAACACTAACGCGTACCCTAATCCTAACCCGTACCCTAAACCGAGCCCTAACCCTAACACTAACCCTAACCCTAACCCTAACCCATACCCTACGCCCTACCCGAACCCCTCCCCGAACCCGTACCCTAAGCCGTACCCTAACCCTCACCCTAACCCTAACCCTAACCCTAAGCTACCCTTGACTGCTTCTGCCTCCAATAGATTTCCTAAGCACTAGTGTTTTAAGGAACAGGTTAAAAAGAGAATCCTAATGTGATTTCTTGATAATGGGTGTGTTCCTTATCTTCTCCTCGTGTCTAAACTCTTCTCCATGGCTGGACCCCCGAATAATATTCCTTTACGTGCTAAGGGGTATCTAGAGAGTGGGATAGGTTTAATAACTACCCTCACCCTAACGCGTTCCATAACCCTAACCCCTACCCTAACCCTAACGTGTACCCTAATCCTAACCCGTTACCCTAAACCGAGCCCTAACCCTAACACTAGCGCTAACCCTAACACTAACCAATACCCTACGCGCTACCGGAACCCCTCCCCGAACCCGTACCCTAAGCCGTACACTAACCCTCACCCTAACCCTAACCCTAACCCTAAGCTACCCTTGACTGCTTCTTCCTCCAATAGATTTCCTAAGCACTAGTGTTTTAAGGAACAGGTTAAAAAGAGAATCCTAATGTGATTTCTTGATAATGGGTGTGTTCCTTATCTTCTCCTAGTGTCTAAACTCTTCTCCATGGCTGGACCCCCAAATAATATTCCTTTACGTGCTAAGGGGTATCTAGAGAGTGGGATAGGTTTAATAACTAACCTCACCCTATCGCGTACCCTAACCCTAACCCCTACCCTAACACTAACGCGTACCCTAATCCTAACCCTTACCCTAAAGCGAGCCCTAACCCTAACACTAACCCTAACCCTAACCCTAACCCATACCCTACGCCCTACCCGAACCCCTCCCTGAACCCGTACCCTAAGCCATACCCTAACCCTCACCCTAACCCTAACCCTAACCCTAAGCTACCCTTGACTGCTTCTGCCTCCAATAGATTTCCTAAGCACTAGTGTTTTAAGGAACAGGTTAAAAAGAGAATCCTAATGTGATTTCGTGATAATGGGTGTGTTCCTTATCTTCTCCTAGTGTCTAAACTCTTCTCCATGGCTGGACCCCCATTAATATTCCTTTACGTGCTAAGGGGTATCTAGAGAGTGGGATAGGTTTAATAACTACCCTCACCCTAACGCGTACACTAACCCTAACCCCTACCCTAACCCTAACGCGTACCCTAATCCTAACCCGTACCCTAAACCGAGCCCTAACCCTAACACTAACCCTAACCCTAACCCTAACCCATACCCTACGCCCTACCCGAACCCCTCCCCGAACCCGTACCCTAAGCCATACCCTAACCCTCACCCTAACCCTAACCCTAACCCTAAGCTACCCTTGACTGCTTCTGCCTCCAATAGATTTCGTAAGCACTAGTGTTTTAAGGAACAGGTTAAAAAGAGAATCCTAATGTGATTTCTTGATAATGGGTGTGTTCCTTATCTTCTCCTCGTGTCTAAACTCTTCTCCATGGCTGGACCCCCAAATAATATTCCTTAACGTGCTAAGGGGTACCTAGAGAGTGGGATAGGTTTAATAACTACCCTCACCCTAACGCGTACCCTAACCCTAACCCCTACCCTAACACTAACGCGTACCCTAATCCTAACCCGTACCCTAAACCGAGCCCTAACCCTAACACTAACCCTAACCCTAACCCTAACCCATACCCTACGCCCTACCCGAACCCCTCCCCGAACCCGTACCCTAAGCCGTACCCTAACCCTCACCCTAACCCTAACCCTAACCCTAAGCTACCCTTGACTGCTTCTGCCTCCAATAGATTTCCTAAGCACTAGTGTTTTAAGGAACAGGTTAAAAAGAGAATCCTAATGTGATTTCTTGATAATGGGTGTGTTCCTTATCTTCTCCTCGTGTCTAAACTCTTCTCCATGGCTGGACCCCCAAATAATATTCCTTAACGTGCTAAGGGGTACCTAGAGAGTGGGATAGGTTTAATAACTACCCTCACCCTAACGCGTACCCTAACCCTAACACCTACCCTAACCCTAACGCGTACCCTAATCCTAACCCGTACCCTAAACCGAGCCCTAAACCTAACGCTAGCCCTAACCCTAATCCTAACCCATACCCTACGCCCTACCCGAACCCCTCCCCGAACGCGTACCCTAAGCCATACCCTAGCCCTCACTCTAGCCCTAACACTAACCCTAAGCTACCCTTGACTGCTTCTGCCTCCAATAGATTTCCTAAGCACGAGTGTTTTAAGGAACAGGTTAAAAAGAGAATCCTAATGTGATTTCGTGATAATGGGTGTGTTCCTTATCTTCTCCTAGTGTCTAAACTCTTCTCCATGGCTGGACCCCCATTAATATTCCTTTACGTGCTAAGGGGTATCTAGAGAGTGGGATAGGTTTAATAACTACCCTCACCCTAACGCGTACACTAACCCTAACCCCTACCCTAACACTAACGCGTACCCTAATCCTAACCCGTACCCTAAACCGAGCCCTAACCCTAACACTAACCCTAACCCTAACCCTAACCCATACCCTACGCCCTACCCGAACCCCTCCCCGAACCCGTACCCTAAGCCGTACCCTAACCCTCACCCTAACCCTAACCCTAACCCTAAGCTACCCTTGACTGCTTCTGCCTCCAATAGATTTCCTAAGCACTAGTGTTTTAAGGAACAGGTTAAAAATAGAATCCTAATGTGATTTCTTGATAATGGGTGTGTTCCTTATCTTCTCCTCGTGTCTAAACTCTTCTCCATGGCTGGACCCCCGAATAATATTCCTTTACGTGCTAAGGGGTATCTAGAGAGTGGGATAGGTTTAATAACTACCCTCACCCTAACGCGTTCCATAACCCTAACCCCTACCCTAACCCTAACGTGTACCCTAATCCTAACCCGTTACCCTAAACCGAGCCCTAACCCTAACACTAGCGCTAACCCTAACACTAACCAATACCCTACGCGCTACCGGAACCCCTCCCCGAACCCGTACCCTAAGCCGTACACTAACCCTCACCCTAACCCTAACCCTAACCCTAAGCTACCCTTCACTGCTTCTGCCTCCAATAGATTTCCTAAGCACTAGTGTTTTAAGGAACAGGTTAAAAAGAGAATCCTAATGTGATTTCTTGATAATGGGTGTGTTCCTTATCTTCTCCTAGTGTCTAAACTCTTCTCCATGGCTGGACCCCCAAATAATATTCCTTTACGTGCTAAGGGGTATCTAGAGAGTGGGATAGGTTTAATAACTAACCTCACCCTATCGCGTACCCTAACCCTAACCCCTACCCTAACACTAACGCGTACCCTAATCCTAACCCTTACCCTAAAGCGAGCCCTAACCCTAACACTAACCCTAACCCTAACCCTAACCCATACCCTACGCCCTACCCGAACCCCTCCCTGAACCCGTACCCTAAGCCATACCCTAACCCTCACCCTAACCCTAACCCTAACCCTAAGCTACCCTTGACTGCTTCTGCCTCCAATAGATTTCCTAAGCACTAGTGTTTTAAGGAACAGGTTAAAAAGAGAATCCTAATGTGATTTCGTGATAATGGGTGTGTTCCTTATCTTCTCCTAGTGTCTAAACTCTTCTCCATGGCTGGACCCCCATTAATATTCCTTTACGTGCTAAGGGGTATCTAGAGAGTGGGATAGGTTTAATAACTACCCTCACCCTAACGCGTACACTAACCCTAACCCCTACCCTAACCCTAACGCGTACCCTAATCCTAACCCGTACCCTAAACCGAGCCCTAACCCTAACACTAACCCTAACCCTAACCCTAACCCATACCCTACGCCCTACCCGAACCCCTCCCCGAACCCGTACCCTAAGCCATACCCTAACCCTCACCCTAACCCTAACCCTAACCCTAAGCTACCCTTGACTGCTTCTGCCTCCAATAGATTTCGTAAGCACTAGTGTTTTAAGGAACAGGTTAAAAAGAGAATCCTAATGTGATTTCTTGATAATGGGTGTGTTCCTTATCTTCTCCTCGTGTCTAAACTCTTCTCCATGGCTGGACCCCCAAATAATATTCCTTAACGTGCTAAGGGGTACCTAGAGAGTGGGATAGGTTTAATAACTACCCTCACCCTAACGCGTACCCTAACCCTAACCCCTACCCTAACACTAACGCGTACCCTAATCCTAACCCGTACCCTAAACCGAGCCCTAACCCTAACACTAACCCTAACCCTAACCCTAACCCATACCCTACGCCCTACCCGAACCCCTCCCCGAACCCGTACCCTAAGCCGTACCCTAACCCTCACCCTAACCCTAACCCTAACCCTAAGCTACCCTTGACTGCTTCTGCCTCCAATAGATTTCCTAAGCACTAGTGTTTTAAGGAACAGGTTAAAAAGAGAATCCTAATGTGATTTCTTGATAATGGGTGTGTTCCTTATCTTCTCCTCGTGTCTAAACTCTTCTCCATGGCTGGACCCGCGAATAATATTCCTTTACGTGCTAAGGGGTATCTAGAGAGTGGGATAGGTTTAATAACTACCCTCACCCTAACGCGTTCCATAACCCTAACCCCTACCCTAACCCTAACGTGTACCCTAATCCTAACCCGTACCCTAAACCGAGCCCTAACCCTAACACTAGCGCTAACCCTAACACTAACCAATACCCTACGCGCTACCGGAACCCCTCCCCGAACCCGTACCCTAAGCCGTACACTAACCCTCACCCTAACCCTAACCCTAACCCTAAGCTACCCTTGACTGCTTCTGCCTCCAATAGATTTCCTAAGCACTAGTGTTTTAAGGAACAGGTTAAAAAGAGAATCCTAATGTGATTTCTTGATAATGGGTGTGTTCCTTATCTTCTCCTAGTGTCTAAACTCTTCTCCATGGCTGGACCCCCAAATAATATTCCTTTACGTGCTAAGGGGTATCTAGAGAGTGGGATAGGTTTAATAACTAACCTCACCCTATCGCGTACCCTAACCCTAACCCCTACCCTAACACTAACGCGTACCCTAATCCTAACCCTTACCCTAAAGCGAGCCCTAACCCTAACACTAACCCTAACCCTAACCCTAACCCATACCCTACGCCCTACCCGAACCCCTCCCTGAACCCGTACCCTAAGCCATACCCTAACCCTCACCCTAACCCTAACCCTAACCCTAAGCTACCCTTGACTGCTTCTGCCTCCAATAGATTTCCTAAGCACTAGTGTTTTAAGGAACAGGTTAAAAAGAGAATCCTAATGTGATTTCGTGATAATGGGTGTGTTCCTTATCTTCTCCTAGTGTCTAAACTCTTCTCCATGGCTGGACCCCCATTAATATTCCTTTACGTGCTAAGGGGTATCTAGAGAGTGGGATAGGTTTAATAACTACCCTCACCCTAACGCGTACACTAACCCTAACCCCTACCCTAACCCTAACGCGTACCCTAATCCTAACCCGTACCCTAAACCGAGCCCTAACCCTAACACTAACCCTAACCCTAACCCTAACCCATACCCTACGCCCTACCCGAACCCCTCCCCGAACCCGTACCCTAAGCCATACCCTAACCCTCACCCTAACCCTAACCCTAACCCTAAGCTACCCTTGACTGCTTCTGCCTCCAATAGATTTCGTAAGCACTAGTGTTTTAAGGAACAGGTTAAAAAGAGAATCCTAATGTGATTTCTTGATAATGGGTGTGTTCCTTATCTTCTCCTCGTGTCTAAACTCTTCTCCATGGCTGGACCCCCAAATAATATTCCTTAACGTGCTAAGGGGTACCTAGAGAGTGGGATAGGTTTAATAACTACCCTCACCCTAACGCGTACCC
This sequence comes from Balaenoptera acutorostrata, assembly GCF_949987535.1. Taxonomy (NCBI): domain Eukaryota; kingdom Metazoa; phylum Chordata; class Mammalia; order Artiodactyla; family Balaenopteridae; genus Balaenoptera; species Balaenoptera acutorostrata. The sequence goes on from NW_026646016.1 coordinate 85,554, forward strand.
TAACCCTAACCCCTACCCTAACCCTAACGCGTACCCTAATCCTAACCCGTACCCTAAACCGAGCCCTAAACCTAACGCTAGCCCTAACCCTAATCCTAACCCATACCCTACGCCCTACCCGAACCCCTCCCCGAACGCGTACCCTAAGCCATACCCTAGCCCTCACCCTAACCCTAACACTAACCCTAAGCTACCCTTGACTGCTTCTGCCTCCAATAGATTTCCTAAGCACGAGTGTTTTAAGGAACAGGTTAAAAAGAGAATCCTAATGTGATTTCGTGATAATGGGTGTGTTCCTTATCTTCTCCTAGTGTCTAAACTCTTCTCCATGGCTGGACCCCCATTAATATTCCTTTACGTGCTAAGGGGTATCTAGAGAGTGGGATAGGTTTAATAACTACCCTCACCCTAACGCGTACACTAACCCTAACCCCTACCCTAACACTAACGCGTACCCTAATCCTAACCCGTACCCTAAACCGAGCCCTAACCCTAACACTAACCCTAACCCTAACCCTAACCCATACCCTACGCCCTACCCGAACCCCTCCCCGAACCCGTACCCTAAGCCGTACCCTAACCCTCACCCTAACCCTAACCCTAACCCTAAGCTACCCTTGACTGCTTCTGCCTCCAATAGATTTCCTAAGCACTAGTGTTTTAAGGAACAGGTTAAAAAGAGAATCCTAATGTGATTTCTTGATAATGGGTGTGTTCCTTATCTTCTCCTCGTGTCTAAACTCTTCTCCATGGCTGGACCCCCGAATAATATTCCTTTACGTGCTCAGGGGTATCTAGAGAGTGGGATAGGTTTAATAACTACCCTCACCCTAACGCGTTCCATAACCCTAACCCCTACCCTAACCCTAACGTGTACCCTAATCCTAACCCGTACCCTAAACCGAGCCCTAACCCTAACACTAGCGCTAACCCTAACACTAACCAATAACCTACGCGCTACCGGAACCCCTCCCCGAACCCGTACCCTAAGCCGTACACTAACCCTCACCCTAACCCTAACCCTAACCCTAAGCTACCCTTGACTGCTTCTGCCTCCAATAGATTTCCTAAGCACTAGTGTTTTAAGGAACAGGTTAAAAAGAGAATCCTAATGTGATTTCTTGATAATGGGTGTGTTCCTTATCTTCTCCTAGTGTCTAAACTCTTCTCCATGGCTGGACCCCCAAATAATATTCCTTTACGTGCTAAGGGGTATCTAGAGAGTGGGATAGGTTTAATAACTAACCTCACCCTATCGCGTACCCTAACCCTAACCCCTACCCTAACACTAACGCGTACCCTAATCCTAACCCTTACCCTAAAGCGAGCCCTAACCCTAACACTAACCCTAACCCTAACCCTAACCCATACCCTACGCCCTACCCGAACCCCTCCCTGAACCCGTACCCTAAGCCATACCCTAACCCTCACCCTAACCCTAACCCTAACCCTAAGCTACCATTGACTGCTTCTGCCTCCAATAGATTTCCTAAGCACTAGTGTTTTAAGGAACAGGTGAAAAAGAGAATCCTAATGTGATTTCTTGATAATGGGTGTATTCCTTATCTTCTCCTCGTGTCTAAACTCTTCTCCATGGCTGGACCCCCAAATAATATAACTTTACGTGCTAAGGGGTATCTAGAGAGTGTGATAGGTTTAATAACTACCCCCAACCTAACGCGTACCCTAACCCTAACCCCTACCCTAACCCTAGCGCGTACCCTAATCCTAACCCGTACCCTAAACCGAGCCCTAACCCTAACACTAACTCTAACCCTAACCCTAACCCATACCCTACGCCCTACCCGAACCCCTCCCTGAACCCGTACCCTAAACCGTACCCTAACCCTCACCCTAACCCTAACCCTAACCGTAAGCTACCCTTGACTGCTTCTGCCTCCAATAGATTTCCTAAGCACTAGTGTTTTAAGGAACAGGTTAAAAAGAGAATCCTAATGTGATTTCTTGATAATGGGTGTGTTCCTTATCTTCTCCTCGTGTCTAAACTCTTCTCCATGGCTGGACCCCCAAATAATATTCCTTTACGTGCTAAGGGGTATCTAGAGAGTGGGATAGGTTTAATAACTACCCTCACCCTAACGCGTTCCCTAACCCTAACCCCTACCCTAACCCTAACGTGTACCCTAATCCTAACCCGTACCCTAAACCGAGCCCTAACCCTAACACTAGCGCTAACCCTAACCCTAACCAATACCCTACGCGCTACCCGAACCCCTCCGCCAACCCGTACCCTAAGCCGTACACTAACCCTCACCCTAACCCTAACCCTAACCCTAAGCTACCCTTGACAGCTTCTGCCTCCAATAGATTTCCTAAGCACTAGTGTTTTAAGGAACAGGTTAAAAAGAGAATCCTAATGTGATTTCGTGATAATGGGTGTGTTCCTTATCTTCTCCTAGTGTCTAAACTCTTCTCCATGGCTGGACCCCCATTAATATTCCTTTACGTGCTAAGGGGTATCTAGAGAGTGGGATAGGTTTAATAACTACCCTCACCCTAACGCGTACACTAACCCTAACCCCTACCCTAACCCTAACGCGTACCCTAATCCTAACCCGTACCCTAAACCGAGCCCTAACCCTAACACTAACCCTAACCCTAACCCATACCCTACGCCCTACCCGAACCCCTCCCCGAACCCGTACCCTAAGCCATACCCTAACCCTCACCCTAACCCTAACCCTAACCCTAAGCTACCCTTGACTGCTTCTGCCTCCAATAGATTTCGTAAGCACTAGTGTTTTAAGGAACAGGTTAAAAAGAGAATCCTAATGTGATTTCTTGATAATGGGTGTGTTCCTTATCTTCTCCTCGTGTCTAAACTCTTCTCCATGGCTGGACCCCCAAATAATATTCCTTTACGTGCTAAGGGGTACCTAGAGAGTGGGATAGGTTTAATAACTACCCTCACCCTAACGCGTACCCTAACCCTAATCCCTACCCTAACCCTAACGCGTACCCTAATCCTAACCCGTACCCTAAACCGAGCCCTAAACCTAACGCTAGCCCTAACCCTAATCCTAACCCATACCCTACGCCCTACCCGAACCCCTCCCCGAACCCGTACCCTAAGCCATACCCTAGCCCTCACCCTAACCCTAACACTAACCCTAAGCTACCCTTGACTGCTTCTGCTTCCAATAGATTTCCTAAGCACGAGTGTTTTAAGGAACAGGTTAAAAAGAGAATCCTAATGTGATTTCGTGATAATGGGTGTGTTCCTTATCTTCTCCTAGTGTCTAAACTCTTCTCCATGGCTGGACCCCCATTAATATTCCTTTACGTGCTAAGGGGTATCTAGAGAGTGGGATAGGTTTAATAACTACCCTCACCCTAACTCGTACACTAACCCTAACCCCTACCCTAACACTAACGCGTACCCTAATCCTAACCCGTACCCTAAACCCAGCCCTAACCCTAACACTAACCCTAACCCTAACCCTAACCCATACCCTACGCCCTACCCGAACCCCTCCCCGAACCCGTACCCTAAGCCGTACCCTAACCCTCACCCTAACCCTAACCCTAACCCTAAGCTACCCTTGACTGCTTCTGCCTCCAATAGATTTCCTAAGCACTAGTGTTTTAAGGAACAGGTTAAAAAGAGAATCCTAATGTGATTTCTTGATAATGGGTGTGTTCCTTATCTTCTCCTCGTGTCTAAACTCTTCTCCATGGCTGGACCCCCAAATAATATTCCGTTACGTTGTAAGGGGTATCTAGAGAGTGGGATAGGTTTAATAACTACCCTCACCCTAACGCGTACCCTAACCCTAACCCCTACCCTAACCCTAACGCGTACCCTAATCCTAACCCGTACCCTAAACCGAGCCCTAAACCTAACGCTAGCCCTAACCCTAATCCTAACCCATACCCTACGCCCTACCCGAACCCCTCCCCGAACGCGTACCCTAAGCCGTACCCTAGCCCTCACCCTAACCCTAACACTAACCCTAAGCTACCCTTGACTGCTTCTGCCTCCAATAGATTTCCTAAGCACGAGTGTTTTAAGGAACAGGTTAAAAAGAGAATCCTAATGTGATTTCGTGATAATGGGTGTGTTCCTTATCTTCTCCTAGTGTCTAAACTCTTCTCCATGGCTGGACCCCCATTAATATTCCTTTACGTGCTAAGGGGTATCTAGAGAGTGGGATAGGTTTAATAACTACCCTCACCCTAACGCGTACACTAACCCTAACCCCTACCCTAACACTAACGCGTACCCTAATCCTAACCCGTACCCTAAACCGAGCCCTAACCCTAACACTAACCCTAACCCTAACCCTAACCCATACCCTACGCCCTACCCGAACCCCTCCCCGAACCCGTACCCTAAGCCGTACCCTAACCCTCACCCTAACCCTAACCCTAACCCTAAGCTACCCTTGACTGCTTCTGCCTCCAATAGATTTCCTAAGCACTAGTGTTTTAAGGAACAGGTTAAAAAGAGAATCCTAATGTGATTTCGTGATAATGGGTGTGTTCCTTATCTTCTCCTAGTGTCTAAACTCTTCTCCATGGCTGGACCCCCATTAATATTCCTTTACGTGCTAAGGGGTATCTAGAGAGTGGGATAGGTTTAATAACTACCCTCACCCTAACGCGTACACTAACCCTAACCCCTACCCTAACCCTAACGCGTACCCTAATCCTAACCCGTACCCTAAACCGAGCCCTAACCCTAACACTAACCCTAACCCTAACCCATACCCTACGCCCTACCCGAACCCCTCCCCGAACCCGTACCCTAAGCCATACCCTAACCCTCACCCTAACCCTAACCCTAACCCTAAGCTACCCTTGACTGCTTCTGCCTCCAATAGATTTCGTAAGCACTAGTGTTTTAAGGAACAGGTTAAAAAGAGAATCCTAATGTGATTTCTTGATAATGGGTGTGTTCCTTATCTTCTCCTCGTGTCTAAACTCTTCTCCATGGCTGGACCCCCAAATAATATTCCTTTACGTGCTAAGGGGTACCTAGAGAGTGGGATAGGTTTAATAACTACCCTCACCCTAACGCGTACCCTAACCCTAATCCCTACCCTAACCCTAACGCGTACCCTAATCCTAACCCGTACCCTAAACCGAGCCCTAAACCTAACGCTAGCCCTAACCCTAATCCTAACCCATACCCTACGCCCTACCCGAACCCCTCCCCGAACCCGTACCCTAAGCCATACCCTAGCCCTCACCCTAACCCTAACACTAACCCTAAGCTACCCTTGACTGCTTCTGCTTCCAATAGATTTCCTAAGCACGAGTGTTTTAAGGAACAGGTTAAAAAGAGAATCCTAATGTGATTTCGTGATAATGGGTGTGTTCCTTATCTTCTCCTAGTGTCTAAACTCTTCTCCATGGCTGGACCCCCATTAATATTCCTTTACGTGCTAAGGGGTATCTAGAGAGTGGGATAGGTTTAATAACTACCCTCACCCTAACTCGTACACTAACCCTAACCCCTACCCTAACACTAACGCGTACCCTAATCCTAACCCGTACCCTAAACCCAGCCCTAACCCTAACACTAACCCTAACCCTAACCCTAACCCATACCCTACGCCCTACACGAACCCCTCCCTGAACCCGTACCCTAAGCCGTACCCGAACCCTCACCCAAACCCTAACCCTAACCCTAAGCTACCCTTGACTGCTTCTGCCTCCAATAGATTTCCTAAGCACTAGTGTTTTAAGGAACAGGTTAAAAAGAGAATCCTAATGTGATTTCTTGATAATGGGTGTGTTCCTTATCTTCTCCTCGTGTCTAAACTCTTCTCCATGGCTGGACCCCCAAATAATATTCCGTTACGTGCTAAGGGGTATCTAGAGAGTGGGATAGGTTTAATAACTACCCTCACCCTAACGCGTACCCTAACCCTAACCCCTACCCTAACCCTAACGCGTACCCTAATCCTAACCCGTACCCTAAACCGAGCCCTAAACCTAACGCTAGCCCTAACCCTAACCCTAACCCATACCCTACGCCCTACCCGAACCCCTCCCCGAACCCGTACCCTAAGCCGTACACTAACCCTCACCCTAACCCTAACCCTAACCCTAAGCTACCCTTGACTGCTTCTGCCTCCAATAGATTTCCTAAGCACTAGTGTTTTAAGGAACAGGTTAAAAAGAGAATCCTAATGTGATTTCTTGATAATGGGTGTGTTCCTTATCTTCTCCTAGTGTCTAAACTCTTCTCCATGGCTGGACCCCCAAATAATATTCCTTTACGTGCTAAGGGGTATCTAGAGAGTGGGATAGGTTTAATAACTAACCTCACCCTATCGCGTACCCTAACCCTAACCCCTACCCTAACACTAACGCGTACCCTAATCCTAACCCTTACCCTAAAGCGAGCCCTAAACCTAACACTAACCCTAACCCTAACCCATACCCTACGCCCTACCCGAACCCCTCCCTGAACCCGTACCCTAAGCCATACCCTAACCCTCACCCTAACCCTAACCCTAACCCTAAGCTACCCTTGACTGCTTCTGCCTCCAATAGATTTCCTAAGCACTAGTGTTTTAAGGAACAGGTGAAAAAGAGAATCCTAATGTGATTTCTTGATAATGGGTGTATTCCTTATCTTCTCCTCGTGTCTAAACTCTTCTCCATGGCTGGACCCCCAAATAATATACCTTTACGTGCTAAGGGGTATCTAGAGAGTGTGATAGGTTTAATAACTACCCCCAACCTAACGCGTACCCTAACCCTAACCCCTACCCTAACCCTAACGCGTACCCTAATCCTAACCCATACCCTAAACCGAGCCCTAACCCTAACACTAGCCCTAACACTATACCTAACCCATACCCTACGCCCTACCCGAACCCCTCCCCGAACCCGTACCCTAAGCCATACCCTAACCCTCACCCTAACCCTAACCCTAACCCTAAGCTACCCTTGATTGCTTCTGCCACCAATAGATTTTCTAAGCACTAGTGTTTTAAGGAACAGGTTAAAAAGAGAATCCTAATGTGATTTCGTGATAATGGGTGTGTTCCTTATCTTCTCCTCGTGTCTAAACTCTTCTCCATGGCTGGACCCCCAAATAATATTCCTTTACGTGCTAAGGGGTATCTAGAGAGTGGGATAGGTTTAATAACTACCCTCACCCTAACGCGTACCCTAACCCTAACCCCTACCCTAACCATAACGCGTACCCTAATCCTAACCCGTACCCTAAACCGAGCCCTAAACCTAACGCTAGCCCTAACCCTAATCCTAACCCATACCCTACGCCCTACCCGAACCCCTCCCCGAACCCGTAACCTAAGCCATACCCTAGCCCTCACCCTAACCCTAATACTAACCCTAAGCTACCCTTGACTGCTTCTGCCTCCAATAGATTTCCTAAGCACTAGTGTTTTAAGGAACAGTTTAAAAAGAGAATCCTAATGTGATTTCTTGATAATGGGTGTGTTCCTTATCTTCTCCTAGTGTCTAAACTCTTCTCCATGGCTGGACCCCCAAATAATATTCTTTTACGTGCTAAGGGGTATCTAGAGAGTGGGATAGGTTTAATAACTAACCTCACCCTAAAGCGTACCCTAACCCTAACCCCTACCCTAACCCTAGCGCGTACCCTAATCCTAACCCGTACCCTAAACCGAGCCCTAACCCTAACACTAACTCTAACCCTAACCCTAACCCATACCCTACGCCCTACCCGAACCCCTCCCTGAACCCGTACCCTAAACCGTACCCTAACCCTCACCCTAACCCTAACCCTAACCCTAAGCTACCCTTGACGGCTTCTGCCTCCAATAGATTTCCTAAGCACTAGTGTTTTAAGGAACAGGTTAAAAAGAGAATCCTAATGTGATTTCTTGATAATGGGTGTGTTCCTTATCTTCTCCTCGTGTCTAAACTCTTCTCCATGGCTGGACCCCCAAATAATATTCCTTTACGTGCTAAGGGGTATCTAGAGAGTGGGATTGGTTTAATAACTACCCTCACCCTAACGCGTTCCCTAACCCTAACCCCTACCCTAACCCTAACGTGTACCCTAATCCTAACCCGTACCCTAAACCGAGCCCTAACCCTAACACTAGCGCTAACCCTAACCCTAACCAATACCCTACGCGTACCCGAACCCCTCCCCGAACCCGTACCCTAAGCCGTACACTAACCCTCACCCTAACCCTAACCCTAACCCTAAGCTACCCTTGACTGCTTCTGCCTCCAATAGATTTCCTAAGCACTAGTGTTTTAAGGAACAGGTGAAAAAGAGAATCCTAATGTGATTTCTTGATAATGGGTGTGTTCCTTCTCTTCTCCTAGTGTCTAAACTCTTCTCCATGGCTGGACCCCCAAATAATATTCCTTTACGTGCTAAGGGGTATCTAGAGAGTCGGATAGGTTTAATAACTAACCTCACCCTATCGCGTACCCTAACCCTAAACCCTACCCTAACACTAACGCGTACCCTAATCCTAACCCTTACCCTAAAGCGAGCCCTAACCCTAACACTAACCCTAACCCTAACCCTAACCCATACCCTACGCCCTACCCGAACCCCTCCCTGAACACGTACCCTAAGCCATACCCTAACCCTCACCCTAACCCTAACCCTAACCCTAAGCTACCCTTGACTGCTTCTGCCTCCAATAGATTTCCTAAGCACTAGTGTTTTAAGGAACAGGTGAAAAAGAGAATCCTAATGTGATTTCTTGATAATGGGTGTATTCCATATCTTCTCCTCGTGTCTAAACTCTTCTCCATGGCTGGACCCCCAAATAATATACCTTTACGTGCTAAGGGGTATCTAGAGAGTGTGATAGGTTTAATAACTACCCCCAACCTAACGCGTACCCTAACCCTAACCCCTACCCTAACCCTAACACGTACCCTAATACTAACCCGTACCCTAAACCGAGCCCTAACCCTAACACTAAACCTAACCCTAACCCTAACCCATACCCTATGCCCTAACCGAACCCCTCCCCGAACCCGTACCCTAAGCCATACCCTAACCCTCACCCTAACCCTAACCCTAACCCTAAGCTACCCTTGACTGCTTCTGCCTCCAATAGATTTCCTAAGCACTAGTGTTTTAAGGAACAGGTGAAAAAGAGAATCCTAATGTGATTTCTTGATAATGGGTGTGTTCCTTATTTTCCCCTCGTGTCTAAACTCTTCTCCATGGTTGGACCCCCAAATAATATTCCTTTACGTGCTAAGGGGTTTCTAGAGAGTGTGATAGGTTTAATAACTACCCGCACCATAATGCGTACCCTAACCCTAACCCCTACCCTAACCCTAACGTGTACCCTAATCCTAACCCGTACCCTAAACCGAGCCCTAACCCTAACACTAGCGCTAACCCTAACCCTAACCAATACCCTACGCGCTACCCGAACCCCTCCGCGAACCCGTACCCTAAGCCGTACACTAACCCTCACCCTAACCCTAACCCTAACCCTAAGCTACCCTTGACAGCTTCTGCCTCCAATAGATTTCCTAAGCACTAGTGTTTTAAGGAACAGGTTAAAAAGAGAATCCTAATGTGATTTCGTGATAATGGGTGTGTTCCTTATCTTCTCCTAGTGTCTAAACTCTTCTCCATGGCTGGACCCCCATTAATATTCCTTTACGTGCTAAGGGGTATCTAGAGAGTGGGATAGGTTTAATAACTACCCTCACCCTAACGCGTACACTAACCCTAACCCCTACCCTAACCCTAACGCGTACCCTAATCCTAACCCGTACCCTAAACCGAGCCCTAACCCTAACACTAACCCTAACCCTAACCCATACCCTACGCCCTACCCGAACCCCTCCCCGAACCCGTACCCTAAGCCATACCCTAACCCTCACCCTAACCCTAACCCTAACCCTAAGCTACCCTTGACTGCTTCTGCCTCCAATAGATTTCGTAAGCACTAGTGTTTTAAGGAACAGGTTAAAAAGAGAATCCTAATGTGATTTCTTGATAATGGGTGTGTTCCTTATCTTCTCCTCGTGTCTAAACTCTTCTCCATGGCTGGACCCCCAAATAATATTCCTTTACGTGCTAAGGGGTACCTAGAGAGTGGGATAGGTTTAATAACTACCCTCACCCTAACGCGTACCCTAACCCTAATCCCTACCCTAACCCTAACGCGTACCCTAATCCTAACCCGTACCCTAAACCGAGCCCTAAACCTAACGCTAGCCCTAACCCTAATCCTAACCCATACCCTACGCCCTACCCGAACCCCTCCCCGAACCCGTACCCTAAGCCATACCCTAGCCCTCACCCTAACCCTAACACTAACCCTAAGCTACCCTTGACTGCTTCTGCTTCCAATAGATTTCCTAAGCACGAGTATTTTAAGGAACAGGTTAAAAAGAGAATCCTAATGTGATTTCGTGATAATGGGTGTGTTCCTTATCTTCTCCTAGTGTCTAAACTCTTCTCCATGGCTGGACCCCCATTAATATTCCTTTACGTGCTAAGGGGTATCTAGAGAGTGGGATAGGTTTAATAACTACCCTCACCCTAACTCGTACACTAACCCTAACCCCTACCCTAACACTAACGCGTACCCTAATCCTAACCCGTACCCTAAACCCAGCCCTAACCCTAACACTAACCCTAACCCTAACCCTAACCCATACCCTACGCCCTACCCGAACCCCTCCCCGAACCCGTACCCTAAGCCGTACCCTAACCCTCACCCTAACCCTAACCCTAACCCTAAGCTACCCTTGACTGCTTCTGCCTCCAATAGATTTCCTAAGCACTAGTGTTTTAAGGAACAGGTTAAAAAGAGAATCCTAATGTGATTTCTTGATAATGGGTGTGTTCCTTATCTTCTCCTCGTGTCTAAACTCTTCTCCATGGCTGGACCCCCAAATAATATTCCGTTACGTGCTAAGGGGTATCTAGAGAGTGGGATAGGTTTAATAACTACCCTCACCCTAACGCGTACCCTAACCCTAACCCCTACCCTAACCCTAACGCGTACCCTAATCCTAACCCGTACCCTAAACCGAGCCCTAAACCTAACGCTAGCCCTAACCCTAACCCTAACCCATACCCTACGCCCTACCCGAACCCCTCCCCGAACCCGTACCCTAAGCCGTACACTAACCCTCACCCTAACCCTAACCCTAACCCTAAGCTACCCTTGACTGCTTCTGCCTCCAATAGATTTCCTAAGCACTAGTGTTTTAAGGAACAGGTTAAAAAGAGAATCCTAATGTGATTTCTTGATAATGGGTGTGTTCCTTATCTTCTCCTAGTGTCTAAACTCTTCTCCATGGCTGGACCCCCAAATAATATTCCTTTACGTGCTAAGGGGTATCTAGAGAGTGGGATAGGTTTAATAACTAACCTCACCCTATCGCGTACCCTAACCCTAACCCCTACCCTAACACTAACGCGTACCCTAATCCTAACCCTTACCCTAAAGCGAGCCCTAAACCTAACACTAACCCTAACCCTAACCCATACCCTACGCCCTACCTGAACCCCTCCCTGAACCCGTACCCTAAGCCATACCCTAACCCTCACCCTAACCCTAACCCTAACCCTAAGCTACCCTTGACTGCTTCTGCCTCCAATAGATTTCCTAAGCACTAGTGTTTTAAGGAACAGGTGAAAAAGAGAATCCTAATGTGATTTCTTGATAATGGGTGTATTCCTTATCTTCTCCTCGTGTCTAAACTCTTCTCCATGGCTGGACCCCCAAATAATATACCTTTACGTGCTAAGGGGTATCTAGAGAGTGTGATAGGTTTAATAACTACCCCCAACCTAACGCGTACCCTAACCCTAACCCCTACCCTAACCCTAACGCGTACCCTAATCCTAACCCATACCCTAAACCGAGCCCTAACCCTAACACTAGCCCTAACACTATACCTAACCCATACCCTACGCCCTACCCGAACCCCTCCCCGAACCCGTACCCTAAGCCATACCCTAACCCTCACCCTAACCCTAACCCTAACCCTAAGCTACCCTTGATTGCTTCTGCCACCAATAGATTTTCTAAGCACTAGTGTTTTAAGGAACAGGTTAAAAAGAGAATCCTAATGTGATTTCGTGATAATGGGTGTGTTCCTTATCTTCTCCTCGTGTCTAAACTCTTCTCCATGGCTGGACCCCCAAATAATATTCCTTTACGTGCTAAGGGGTATCTAGAGAGTGGGATAGGTTTAATAACTACCCTCACCCTAACGCGTACCCTAACCCTAACCCCTACACTAACCCTAACGCGTACCCTAATCCTAACCCGTACCCTAAACCGAGCCCTAAACCTAACGCTAGCCCTAACCCTAATCCTAACCCATACCCTACGCCCTACCCGAACCCCTCCCCGAACCCGTACCCTAAGCCATACCCTAGCCCTCACCCTAACCCTAATACTAACCCTAAGCTACCCTTGACTGCTTCTGCCTCCAATAGATTTCCTAAGCACTAGTGTTTTAAGGAACAGTTTAAAAAGAGAATCCTAATGTGATTTCTTGATAATGGGTGTGTTCCTTATCTTCTCCTAGTGTCTAAACTCTTCTCCATGGCTGGACCCCCAAATAATATTCTTTTACGTGCTAAGGGGTATCTAGAGAGTGGGATAGGTTTAATAACTAACCTCACCCTAAAGCGTACCCTAACCCTAACCCCTACCCTAACCCTAGCGCGTACCCTAATCCTAACCCGTACCCTAAACCGAGCCCTAACCCTAACACTAACTCTAACCCTAACCCTAAACCATACCCTACGCCCTACCCGAACCCCTCCCTGAACCCGTACCCTAAACCGTACCCTAACCCTCACCCTAACGCTAACCCTAACCCTAAGCTACCCTTGACGGCTTCTGCCTCCAATAGATTTCCTAAGCACTAGTGTTTTAAGGAACAGGTTAAAAAGAGAATCCTAATGTGATTTCTTGATAATGGGTGTGTTCCTTATCTTCTCCTCGTGTCTAAACTCTTCTCCATGGCTGGACCCCCAAATAATATTCCTTTACGTGCTAAGGGGTATCTAGAGAGTGGGATTGGTTTAATAACTAACCTCACCCTAACGCGTTCCCTAACCCTAACCCCTACCCTAACCCTAACGTGTACACTAATCCTAACCCGTACCCTAAACCGAGCCCTAACCCTAACACTAGCGCTAACCCTAACCCTAACCAATACCCTACGCGCTACCCGAACCCCTCCCCGAACCCGTACCCTAAGCCGTACACTAACCCTCACCCTAACCCTAACCCTAACCCTAAGCTACCCTTGACTGCTTCTGCCTCCAATAGATTTCCTAAGCACTAGTGTTTTAAGGAACAGGTGAAAAAGAGAATCCTAATGTGATTTCTTGATAATGGGTGTGTTCCTTCTCTTCTCCTAGTGTCTAAACTCTTCTCCATGGCTGGACCCCCAAATAATATTCCTTTACGTGCTAAGGGGTATCTAGAGAGTCGGATAGGTTTAATAACTAACCTCACCCTATCGCGTACCCTAACCCTAAACCCTACCCTAACACTAACGCGTACCCTAATCCTAACCCTTACCCTAAAGCGAGCCCTAACCCTAACACTAACCCTAACCCTAACCCTAACCCATACCCTACGCCCTACCCGAACCCCTCCCTGAACACGTACCCTAAGCCATACCCTAACCCTCACCCTAACCCTAACCCTAACCCTAAGCTACCCTTGACTGCTTCTGCCTCCAATAGATTTCCTAAGCACTAGTGTTTTAAGGAACAGGTGAAAAAGAGAATCCTAATGTGATTTCTTGATAATGGGTGTATTCCTTATCTTCTCCTCGTGTCTAAACTCTTCTCCATGGCTGGACCCCCAAATAATATACCTTTACGTGCTAAGGGGTATCTAGAGAGTGTGATAGGTTTAATAACTACCCCCAACCTAACGCGTACCCTAACCCTAACCCCTACCCTAACCCTAACACGTACCCTAATACTAACCCGTACCCTAAACCGAGCCCTAACCCTAACACTAAACCTAACCCTAACCCTAACCCATACCCTATGCCCTAACCGAACCCCTCCCCGAACCCGTACCCTAAGCCATACCCTAACCCTCACCCTAACCCTAACCCTAACCCTAAGCTACCCTTGACTGCTTCTGCCTCCAATAGATTTCCTAAGCACTAGTGTTTTAAGGAACAGGTGAAAAAGAGAATCCAAATGTGATTTCTTGATAATGGGTGTGTTCCTTATTTTCCCCTCGTGTCTAAACTCTTCTCCATGGTTGGACCCCCAAATAATATTCCTTTACGTGCTAAGGGGTTTCTAGAGAGTGTGATAGGTTTAATAACTACCCGCACCATAATGCGTACCCTAACCCTAACCCCTACCCTAACCCTAACGCGTACCCTAATCCGAACCCATACCCTAAACCGAGCCCTAACCCTAACACTAGCCCTAAACCTATACCTAACCCATACCCTACGCCCTACCCGAACCCCTCCCCGAACCCGTACCCTAAGCCCTACCCTAACCCTCACCCTAAACCTAACCCTAACCCTAAGCTACCCTTGACTGCTTCTGCCTACAATAGATTTCCTAAGCACTAGTGTTTTAAGGAACAGGTTAAAAAGAGAATCCTAATGTGATTTCGTGATAATGGGTGTGTTCCTTATCTTCTCCTAGTGTCTAAACTCTTCTCCATGGCTGGACCCCCATTAATATTCCTTTACGTGCTAAGGGGTATCTAGAGAGTGGGATAGGTTTAATAACTACCCTCACCCTAACGCGTACACTAACCCTAACCCCTACCCTAACCCTAACGCGTACCCTAATCCTAACCCGTACCCTAAACCGAGCCCTAACCCTAACACTAACCCTAACCCTAACCCTAACCCATACCCTACGCCCTACCCGAACCCCTCCCCGAACCCGTACCCTAAGCCATACCCTAACCCTCACCCTAACCCTAACCCTAACCCTAAGCTACCCTTGACTGCTTCTGCCTCCAATAGATTTCGTAAGCACTAGTGTTTTAAGGAACAGGTTAAAAAGAGAATCCTAATGTGATTTCTTGATAATGGGTGTGTTCCTTATCTTCTCCTCGTGTCTAAACTCTTCTCCATGGCTGGACCCCCAAATAATATTCCTTTACGTGCTAAGGGGTACCTAGAGAGTGGGATAGGTTTAATAACTACCCTCACCCTAACGCGTACCCTAACCCTAACCCCTACCCTAACCCTAACGCGTACCCTAATCCTAACCCGTACCCTAAACCGAGCCCTAAACCTAACGCTAGCCCTAACCCTAATCCTAACCCATACCCTACGCCCTACCCGAACCCCTCCCCGAACGCGTACCCTAAGCCATACCCTAGCCCTCACCCTAACCCTAACACTAACCCTAAGCTACCCTTGACTGCTTCTGCCTCCAATAGATTTCCTAAGCACGAGTGTTTTAAGGAACAGGTTAAAAAGAGAATCCTAATGTGATTTCGTGATAATGGGTGTGTTCCTTATCTTCTCCTAGTGTCTAAACTCTTCTCCATGGCTGGACCCCCATTAATATTCCTTTACGTGCTAAGGGGTATCTAGAGAGTGGGATAGGTTTAATAACTACCCTCACGCTAACGCGTACACTAACCCTTACCCCTACCCTAACACTAACGCGTACCCTAATCCTAACCCGTACCCTAAACCGAGCCCTAACCCTAACACTAACTCTAACCCTAACCCTAACCCATACCCTACGCCCTACCCGAACCCCTCCCTGAACCCCTACCCTAAACCTTACCCTAACCCTCACCCTAACCCTAATCCTAACCCTAAGCTACCCTTGACGGCTTCTGCCTCCAATAGATTTCCTAAGCACTAGTGTTTTAAGGAACAGGTTAAAAAGAGAATCCTAATGTGATTTCTTGATAATGGGTGTGTTCCTTATTTTCTCCTCTTGTCTAAACTCTTCTCCATGGCTGGACCCCCAAATAATATTCCTTTACGTGCTAAGGGGTATCTAGAGAGTGGGATAGGTTTAATAACTACCCTCACCCTAACGCGTTCCCTAACCCTAACCCCTACCCTAACCCTAACGTGTACCCTAATCCTAACCCGTACCCTAAACCGAGCCCTAACCCTAACACTAGCCCTAACCCTAACCCTAACCAATACCCTACGCCCTACCCGAACCCCTCCCCGAACCCGTACCCTAAGCCGTACCCTAACCCTCACCCTAACCCTAACCCTAACCCTAAGCTACCCTTGACTGCTTCTGCTTCCAATAGATTTCCTAAGCACTAGTGTTTTAAGGAACAGTTTAAAAAGAGAATCATATTGTGATTTCTTGATAATGGGTGTGTTCCTTATCTTCTCCTAGTGTCTAAACTCTTCTCCATGGCTGGACCCCCAAATAATATTCCTTTACGTGCTAAGGGGTATCTAGAGAGTGGGATAGGTTTAATAATTACCCTCACCCTAAAGCGTACCCTAACCCTAACCACTACCCTAACACTAACGCGTACCCTAATCCTAACCCGTACCCTAAACCGAGCCCTAACCCTAACACTAACCCTAACCCTAACCCTAACCCATACCCTACGCCCTACCCGAACCCCTCCCCGAACCCGTACCCTAAGCCGCACCCTAACCCTCACCCTAACCCTAACCCTAACCCTAAGATACACTTGACTGCTTCTGCCTCCAATAGATTTCCCAAGCACTAGCGTTTTAAGGAACAGGTTAAAAAGAGAATCCTAATGTGATTTCGTGATAATGGGTGTGTTCCTTATCTTCTCCTAGTGTCTAAACTCTTCTCCATGGCTGGACCCCCATTAATATTCCTTTACGTGGTAAGGGGTATCTAGAGAGTGGGATAGGTTTAATAACTACCCTCACCCTAACGCGTACACTAACCCTAACCCCTACCCTAACACTAACGCGTACCCTAATCCTAACCCGTACCCTAAACCGAGCCCTAACCCTAACACTAACCCTAACCCTAACCCTAACCCATACCCTACGCCCTACCCGAACCCCTCCCCGAACCCGTACCCTAAGCCGTACCCTAACCCTCACCCTAACCCTAACCCTAACCCTAAGCTACCCTTGACTGCTTCTGCCTCCAATAGATTTCCTAAGCACTAGTGTTTTAAGGAACAGGTTAAAAAGAGAATCCTAATGTGATTTCTTGATAATGGGTGTGTTCCTTATCTTCTCCTGGTGTCTAAACTCTTCTCCATGGCTGGACCCCCAAATAATATTCCGTTACGTGCTAAGGGGTATCTAGAGAGTGGGATAGGTTTAATAACTACCCTCACCCTAACGCGTACCCTAACCCTAACCCCTACCCTAACCCTAACGCGTACCCTAATCCTAACCCGTACCCTAAACCGAGCCCTAAACCTAACGCTAGCCCTAACCCTAACCCTAACCCATACCCTACGCCCTACCCGAACCCCTCCCCGAACCCGTACCCTAAGCCATACCCTAGCCCTCACCCTAACCCTAACACTAACCCTAAGCTACCCTTGACTGCTTCTGCCTCCAATAGATTTCCTAAGCACTAGTGTTTTAAGGAACAGGTTAAAAAGAGAATCCTAATGTGATTTCGTGATAATGGGTGTGTTCCTTATCTTCTCCTGGTGTCTAAACTCTTCTCCATGGCTGGACCCCCAAATAATATTCCTTTACGTGCTAAGGGGTATCTAGAGAGTGGGATAGGTTTAATAACTACCCTCACCCTAACGCGTACCCTAACCCTAACCCCTACCCTAACCCTAGCGCGTACCCTAATCCTAACCCGTACCCTAAACCGAGCCCTAACCCTAACACTAACTCTAACCCTAACCCTAACCCATACCCTACGCCCTACCCGAACCCCTCCCTGAACCCCTACCCTAAACCTTACCCTAACCCTCACCCTAACCCTAACCCTAACCCTAAGCTACCCTTGACGGCTTCTGCCTCCAATAGATTTCCTAAGCACTAGTGTTTTAAGGAACAGGTTAAAAAGAGAATCCTAATGTGATTTCTTGATAATGGGTGTGTTCCTTATTTTCTCCTCGTGTCTAAACTCTTCTCCATGGCTGGACCCCCAAATAATATTCCTTTACGTGCTAAGGGGTATCTAGAGAGTGGGATAGGTTTAATAACTACCCTCACCCTAACGCGTTCCCTAACCCTAACCCCTACCCTAACCCTAACGCGTACCCTAATCCTAACCCGTACCCTAAACCGAGCCCTAACCCTAACACTAGCCCTAACCCTAACCCTAACCAATACCCTACGCCCTACCCGAACCCCTCCCCGAACCCGTACCCTAAGCCGTACCCTAACCCTCACCCTAACCCTAACCCTAACCCTAAGCTACCCTTGACTGCTTCTGCCTCCAATAGATTTCCTAAGCACTAGTGTTTTAAGGAACAGTTTAAAAAGAGAATCATATTGTGATTTCTTGATAATGGGTGTGTTCCTTATCTTCTCCTAGTGTCTAAACTCTTCTCCATGGCTGGACCCCCAAATAATATTCCTTTACGTGCTAAGGGGTATCTAGAGGGTGGGATAGGTTTAATAATTACCCTCACCCTAAAGCGTACCCTAACCCTAACCACTACCCTAACACTAACGCGTACCCTAATCCTAACCCGTACCCTAAACCGAGCCCTAACCCTAACACTAACCCTAACCCTAACCCTAACCCATACCCTACGCCCTACCCGAACCCCTCCCCGAACCCGTACCCTAAGCCGTACCCTAACCCTCACCCTAACCCTAACCCTAACCCTAAGATACACTTGACTGCTTCTGCCTCCAATAGATTTCCCAAGCACTAGTGTTTTAAGGAACAGGTTAAAAAGAGAATCCTAATGTGATTTCTTGATAATGGGTGTGTTCCTTATCTTCTCCTCGTGTCTAAACTCTTCTCCATGGCTGGACCCCCAAATAATATTCCTTTACGTGCTAAGGGGTATCTAGACAGTGGGATAGATTTAATAACTACCCTCACCCTAACGCGTACCCTAACCCTAACCACTACCCTAACCCTAACGCGTACCCTAATCCTAACCCATACCCTAAACCGAGCCCTAACCCTAACCCTTGCCCTAACCCTAACCCTAACCCATACCCTACGCCCTACCCGAACCCCTCCCCGAACCCGTACCCTAAGCCGTACCCTAACCCTCACCCTAACCCTAACCCTAACCCTAAGCTACACTTGACTGCTTCTGCCTCCAATAGATTTCCTAAGCACTAGTGTTTTAAGGAACAGGTTAAAAAGAGAATCCTAATGTGATTTCTTGATAATGGGTGTGTTCCTTATTTTCTCCTAGTGTCTAAACTCTTCTCCATGGCTGGACCACCAAATAATATTCCTTTACGTGCTAAGGGGTATCTACAGAGTGGGATAGGTTTAATAACTAACCTCACCCTATCGCGTACCCTAACCCTAACCCCTACCCTAACACTAACACGTACCCTAATCCTAACCCGTACCCTAAACCGAGCCCTAACCCTAACACTAAACCTAACCCTAACCCTAACCCATACCCGACGCCCTACCCGAACCCCTCCCCGAACCCGTACCCTAAGCCATACCCTAACCCTCACCCTAACCCTAACCCTAAGCTACCCTTGACTGCTTCTGCCTCCAATAGATTTCCTAAGCACTAGTGTTTTAAGGAACAGGTGAAAAAGAGAATCCTAATGTGATTTCTTGATAATGGGTGTGTTCCTTATCTTCTCCTCGTGTCTAAACTCTTCTCCATGGTTGGACCCCCAAATAATATTCCTTTACGTGCTAAGGGGTTTCTAGAGAGTGTGATAGGTTTAATAACTACCCGCACCCTAATGCGTACCCTAACCCTAACCCCTACCCTAACCCTAACGCGTACCCTAATCCGAACCCATACCCTAAACCGAGCCCTAACCCTAACACTAGCCCTAAACCTATACCTAACCCATACCCTACGCCCTACCCGAACCCCTCCCCGAACCCGTACCCTAAGCCATACCCTAACCCTCACCCTAACCCTAACCCTAACCCTAAGCTACCCTTGACTGCTTCTGCCTCCAATAGATTTCCTAAGCACTAGTGATTTAAGGAACAGGTTAAAAAGAGAATCCTAATGTGATTTCGTGATAATGGGTGTGTTCCTTAACTTCTCCTAGTGTCTAAACTCTTCTCCATGGCTGGACCCCCATTAATATTCCTTTACGTGTTAAGGGGTATCTAGAGAGTGGGATAGGTTTAAAAACTACCCTCACCCTAACGCGTACACTAACCCTAACCCCTACCCTAACCCTAACGCGTACCCTAATCCTAACCCGTACCCTAAACCGAGCCCTAACCCTAACACTAACCCTAACCCTAACCCTAACCCATACCCTACGCCCTACCCGAACCCCTCCCCGAACCCGTACCCTAAGCCGTACCCTAACCCTCACCCTAACCCTAACCCTAACCCTAAGCTACCCTTGACTGCTTCTGCCTCCAATAGATTTCCTAAGCACTAGTGTTTTAAGGAACAGGTTAAAAAGAGAATCCTAATGTGATTTCTTGATAATGGGTGTGTTCCTTATCTTCTCGTCGTGTCTAAACTCTTCTCCATGGCTGGACCCCCAAATAATATTCCTTTACGTGCTAAGGGGTATCTAGAGAGTGGGATAGGTTTAATAACTGCCCCCAACCTAACGCGTACCCTAACCCTAACCCCTACCCTAACCCTAACGCGTACCCTAATCCTAACCCATACCCTAAACCGAGCCCTAACCCTAACACTAGCCCTAACCCTATACCTAACCCATACCCTACGCCCTACCCGAACCCCTCCCCGAACCCGTAACTTAAGCCATACCCTAACCCTCACCCTAACCCTAACCCTAACCCTAAGCTACCCTTGATTGCTTCTGCCACCAATAGATTTCCTAAGCACTAGTGTTTTAAGGAACAGGTTAAAAAGAGAATCCTAATGTGATTTCGTGATAATGGGTGTGTTCCTTATCTTCTCCTAGTGTCTAAACTATTCTCCATGGCTGGACCCCCAATAATATTCCTGTACGTGCTAAGGGGTATCTAGAGAGTGGGATAGGTTTAATAACTACCCTCACCCTAACGCGTACACTAACCCTAACCCCTACCCTAACCCTAACGCGTACCCTAATCCTAACCCATACCCTAAACCGAGCCCTAACCCTAACACTAACCCTAACCCTAACCCTAACCCATACCCTACGCCCTACCCGAACCCCTCCCCAAACCCGTAACCTAAGCCGTACCCTAACCCTCACCCTAACCCTAACCCTAACCCTAAGCTACCCTTGATGGCTTCTGCCTCCAATAGATTTCCTAAGCACTAGTGTTTTAAGGAACAGGTTAAAAAGAGAATCCTAATGTGATTTCGTGATAATGGGTGTGTTCCTTATCTTCTCCTAGTGTCTAAACTCTTCTCCATGGCTGGACCCCCAAATAATATTCCTTTACGTGCTAAGGGGTATCTAGAGAGTGGGATAGGTTTAATAACTACCCTCACCCTAAAGCGTACCCTTACCCTAACCACTACCCTAACACTAACGCGTACCCTAATCCTAACCCGTACCCTTAACCGAGCCCTAACCCTAACACTAACCCTAACCCTAACCCTAACCCATACCCTACGCCCTACCCGAACCCCTCCCCGAACCCGTACCCTAAGCCGTACCCTAAACCTCACCCTAACCCTAACCCTAACCCTAAGCTACCCTTGACTGCTTCTTCCTCCAATAGATTTCCTAAGCACTAGTGTTTTAAGGAACAGGTTAAAAAGAGAATCCTAATGTGATTTCTTGATAATGGGTGTGTTCCTTATCTTCTCCTCGTGTCTAAACTCTTCTCCATGGCTGGACCCCCAAATAATATTCCTTTACGTGCTAAGGGGTATCTAGAGAGTGGGATAGATTTAATAACTACCCTCACCCTAACGCGTACCCTAACCCTAACACCTACCCTAAACCTAACGCGTACCCTAATCCTAACCCGTACCCTAAACCGAGCCCTAACCCTAACCCTTGCCCTAACCCTAACCCTAACCCATACCCTACGCCCTACCCGAACCCCTCCCCGAACCCGTACCCTAAGCCGTACCCTAACCCTCACCCTAACCCTAACCCTAACCCTAAGCTACCCTTGACTGCTTCTGCCTCCAATAGATTTCCTAAGCACTAGTGTTTTAAGGAACAGGTTAAAAAGAGAATCCTAATGTGATTTCTTGATAATGGGTGTGTTCCTTATCTTCTCCTAGTGTCTAAACTCTTCTCCATGGCTGGACCACCAAATAATATTCCTTTACGTGCTAAGGGTTATCTACAGAGTGGGATACGTTTAATAACTAACCTCACCCTATCGCGTACCCTAACCCTAACCCCTACCCTAACACTAACATGTACCCTAATCCTATCCCGTACCCTAAACCGAGCCCTAACCCTAACACTAAACCTAACCCTAACCCTAACCCATACCCTACGCCCTACCCGAACCCCTCCCCGAACCCGTACCCTAAGCCATACCCTAACCCTCACCCTAACCCTAACCCTAACCCTAAGCTACCCTTGACTGCTTCTGCCTCCAATAGATTTCCTAAGCACTAGTGTTTTAAGGAACAGGTGAAAAAGAGAATCCTAATGTGATTTCTTGATAATGGGTGTGTTCCTTATCTTCTCCTCGTGTCTAAACTCTTCTCCATGGTTGGACCCCCAAATAATATTCCTTTACGTGCTAAGGGGTTTCTAGAGAGTGTGATAGGTTTAATAACTACCCGCACCCTAATGAGTACCCTAACCCTAACCCCTACCCCAACCCTAACGGGTACCCTAATCCGAACCCATACCCTAAACCGAGCCCTAACCCTAACACTAGCCCTAACCCTATACCTAACCCATACCCTACGCCCTACCCGAACCCCTCCCCGAACCCGTACCCTAAGCCATACCCTAACCCTCACCCTAACCCTAACGCTAAACCTAAGCTACCCTTGACTGCTTCTGCCTCCAATAGATTTCCTAAGCACTAGTGTTTTAAGGAACAGGTTAAAAAGAGAATCCTAATGTGATTTCGTGATAATGGGTGTGTTCCTTATCTTCTCCTAGTGTCTAAACTCTTCTCCATGGCTGGACCCCCATTAATATTCCTTTACGTGCTAAGGGGTATCTAGAGAGTGGGATAGGTTTAATAACTACCCTCACCCTAACACGTACACTAACCCTAACCCCTACCCTAACCCTAACGCGTACCCTAATCCTAACCCGTACCCTAAACCGAGCCCTAACCCTAACACTAACCCTAACCCTAACCCTAACCCATACCCTACGCCCTACCCGAACCCCTCCCCAAACCCGTACCCTAACCCTCACCCTAACCCTAACCCTAACCCTAAGCTACCCTTGACTGCTTCTGCCTCCAATAGATTTCCTAAGCACTAGTGTTTTAAGGAACAGGTGAAAAAGAGAATCCTAATGTGATTTCTTGATAATGGGTGTGTTCCTTATCTTCTCCTCGTGTCTAAACTCTTCTCCATGGCTGGACCCCCAAATAATATTCCTTTACGTGCTAAGGGGTATCTAGAGAGTGGGATAGGTTTAATAACTACCCTCACCCTAACGCGTACCCTAACCCTAACCCCTACCCTAACCCTAACGTGTACCCTAATCCTAACCCGTACCCTAAACCGAGCCCTAAACCTAAGGCTAGCCCTAACCCTAACCCTAACCCATACCCTACGCCCTACCCGAACCCCTCCCCGAGCCCGTACCCTAAGCCATACCCTAGCCCTCACCCTAACCCTAACACTAACCCTAAGCTACCCTTGACTGCTTCTGCCTCCAATAGATTTCCTAAGCACTAGTGTTTTAAGGAACAGGTTAAAAAGAGAATCCTAATGTGATTTCGTGATAATGGGTGTGTTCCTTATCTTCTCCTAGTGTCTAAACTCTTCTCCATGGCTGGACCCCCAAATAATATTCTTTTACGTGCTAAGGGGTATCTAGAGAGTGGGATAGGTTTAATAACTACCCTCACCCTAACGCGTACCCTAACCCTAACCCCTACCCTAACCCTAGCGCGTACCCTAATCCTAACCCGTACCCTAAACCGAGCCCTAACCCTAACACTAACTCTAACCTTAACCCTAACCCATACCCTACGCCCTACCCGAACCCCTCCCTGAACCCGTACCCTAAACCGTACCCTAACCCTCACCCTAACCCTAACCCTAACCCTAAGCTACCCTTGACGGCTTCTGCCTCCAATAGATTTCCTAAGCACTAGTGTTTTAAGGAACAGGTTAAAAAGAGAATCCTAATGTGATTTCTTGATAATGGGTGTGTTCCTTATCTTCTCCTAGTGTCTAAACTCTTCTCCATGGCTGGACCCCCAAATAATATTCTTTTACGTGCTAAGGGGTATCTAGAGAGTGGGATAGGTTTAATAACTAACCTCACCCTAACGCGTACCCTAACCCTAACACCTACCCTAACCCTAGGGCGTACCCTAATCCTAACCCTTACCCTAAACCGAGCCCTAACCCTAACCCATACCCTACGCCCTACCCGAACCCCTCCCTGAACCCGTACCCTAAACCGTACCCTAACCCTCACCCTAACCCTAACCCTAACCCTAAGCTACCCTTGACGGCTTCTGCCTCCAATAGATTTCCTAAGCACTAGGGTTTAAGGAACAGGTTAAAAAGAGAATCCTAATGTGATTTCTTGATAATGGGTGTGTTCCTTATCTTCTCCTCGTGTCTAAACTCTTCTCCATGGCTGGACCCCCAAATAATATTCCTTTACGTGCTAAGGGGTATCTAGAGAGTGGGATAGGTTTAATAACTACCCTCACCCTAACGCGTTCCCTAACCCTAACCCCTACCCTAACCCTAACGCGTACCCTAATCCTAACCCGTACCCTAAACCGAGCCCTAACCCTAACACTAGCGCTAACCCTAACCCTTACCAATACCCTACGCGCTACCCGAACCCCTCCCCGAACCCGTACCCTAAGCCGTACACTAACCCTCACCCTAACCCTAACCCTAACCCTAAGCTACCCTTGACTGCTTCTGCCTCCAATAGATTTCCTAAGCACTAGTGTTTTAAGGAACAGGTTAAAAAGAGAATCCTAATGTGATTTCTTGATAATGGGTGTGTTCCTTATCTTCTCCTAGTGTCTAAACTCTTCTCCATGGCTGGACCCCCAAATAATATTCCTTTACGTGCTAAGGGGTATCTAGAGAGTGGGATAGGTTTAATAACTAACCTCACCCTATCGCGTACCCTAACCCTAACCCCTACCCTAACACTAACGCGTACCCTAATCCTAACCCTTACCCTAAAGCGAGCCCTAACCCTAACACTAACCCTAACCCTAACCCTAACCCATACCCTACGCCCTACCCGAACCCCTCCCTGAACCCGTACCCTAAGCCATACCCTAACCCTCACCCTAACCCTAACCCTAACCCTAAGCTACCCTTGACTGCTTCTGCCTCCAATAGATTTCCTAAGCACTAGTGTTTTAAGGAACAGGTGAAAAAGTGAATCCTAATGTGATTTCTTGATAATGGGTGTATTCCTTATCTTCTCCTCGTGTCTAAACTCTTCTCCATGGCTGGACCCCCAAATAATATACCTTTACGTGCTAAGGGGTATCTAGAGAGTGTGATAGGTTTAATAACTACCCCCAACCTAACGCGTACCCTAACCCTAACCCCTACCCTAACCCTAACGCGTACCCTAATCCTAACCCATACCCTAAACCGAGCCCTAACCCTAACACTAGCCCTAACCCTATACCTAACCCATACCCTACGCCCTACCCGAACCCTTCCCCGAACCCGTACCCTAAGCCATACCCTAACCCTCACCCTAACCCTAACCCTAACCCTAAGCTACCCTTGATTGCTTCTGCCACCAATAGATTTCCTAAGCACTAGTGTTTTAAGGAACAGGTTAAAAAGAGAATCCTAATGTGATTTCGTGATAATGGGTGTGTTCCTTATCTTCTCCTAGTGTTTAAACTATTCTCCATGGCTGGACCCCCAATAATATTCCTGTACGTGCTAAGGGGTATCTACAGAGTGGGATAGGTTTAATAACTAACCTCACCCTATCGCGTACCCTAACCCTAACCCCTACCCTAACACTAACACGTACCCTAATACTAACCCGTACCCTAAACCGAGCCCTAACCCTAACACTAACCCTAACCCTAACCCTAACCCATACCCTACGCCCTACCCGAACCCCTCCCCAAACCCGTAACCTAAGCCGTACCCTAACCCTCACCCTAACCCTAACCCTAACCCTAAGCTACCCTTGATGGCTTCTGCCTCCAATAGATTTCCTAAGCACTAGTGTTTTAAGGAACAGGTTAAAAAGAGAATCCTAATGTGATTTCGTGATAATGGGTGTGTTCCTTATCTTCTCCTAGTGTCTAAACTCTTCTCCATGGCTGGACCCCCAAATAATATTCCTTTACGTGCTAAGGGGTATCTAGAGAGTGGGATAGGTTTAATAACTACCCTCACCCTAAAGCGTACCCTTACCCTAACCACTACCCTAACACTAACGCGTACCCTAATCCTAACCCGTACCCTTAACCGAGCCCTAACCCTAACACTAACCCTAACCCTAACCCTAACCCATACCCTACGCCCTACCCGAACCCCTCCCCGAACCCGTACCCTAAGCCGTACCCTAAACCTCACCCTAACCCTAACCCTAACCCTAAGCTACCCTTGACTGCTTCTTCCTCCAATAGATTTCCTAAGCACTAGTGTTTTAAGGAACAGGTTAAAAAGAGAATCCTAATGTGATTTCTTGATAATGGGTGTGTTCCTTATCTTCTCCTTGTGTCTAAACTCTTCTCCATGGCTGGACCCCCAAATAATATTCCTTTACGTGCTAAGGGGTATCTAGAGAGTGGGATAGTTTTAATAACTATCCTCACCCTAACGCGTACCCTAACCCTAACCCCTACCCTAACCCTAACGCGTACCCTAATCCTAACCCGTAACCTAAACCGAGCCCTAAACCTAACACTAGCCCTAACCCTAACCCTAACCCATACCCTACGCTCTACCCGAACCCCTCCCCGAACCCGTACCCTAAGCCGTACCCTAACCCTCACCCTAACCCTAACCCTAACCCTAAGCTACCCTTGACTGCTTCTGCCTCCAATAGATTTCCTAAGCACTAGTGTTTTAAGGAACAGGTTAAAAAGAGAATCCTAATGTGATTTCGTGATAATGGGTGTGTTCCTTATCTTCTCCTCGTGTCTAAACTCTTCTCCATGGCTGGACCCCCAAATAATATTCCTTTACGTGCTAAGGGGTATCTAGAGAGTGGGATAGGTTAAATAACTACACTCACCCTAAAGCGTACCCTAACCCTAACCAGTACCCTAACACTAACGCGTACCCTAATCCTAACCCGTACCCTAAACCGAGCCCTAACCCTAACACTAACCCTAACCCTAACCCTAACCCATACCCTACACCCTACCCGAACCCCTCCCCGAACCCGTACCCTAAGCCGTACCCTAACCCTCACCCTAACCCTAACCCTAACCCTAAGCTACCCTTGACTGCTTCTGCCTCCAATAGATTTCCTAAGCACTAGTGTTTTAAGGAACAGGTTAAAAAGAGAATCCTAATGTGATTTCTTGATAATGGGTGTGTTCCTTATCTTCTCCTCGTGTCTAAACTCTTCTCCATGGCTGGACCCCCAAATAATATTCCTTTACGTGCTAAGGGGTATCTAGAGAGTGGGATAGATTTAATAACTACCCTCACCCTAACGCGTACCCTAACCCTAACACCTACCCTAAACCTAACGCGTACCCTAATCCTAACCCGTACCCTAAACCGAGCCCTAACCCTAACACTAACCCTAACCCTAACCCTAACCCATACCCTACGCCCTACCCGAACCCCTCCCCGAACCCGTACCCTAACCCTCACCCTAACCCTAACCCTAACCCTAAGCTACCCTTGACTGCTTCTGCCTCCAATAGATTTCCTAAGCACTAGTGTTTTAAGGAACAGGTGAAAAAGAGAATCCTAATGTGATTTCTTGATAATGGGTGTGTTCCTTATCTTCTCCTCGTGTCTAAACTCTTCTCCATGGCTGGACCCCCAAATAATATTCCTTTACGTGCTAAGGGGTATCTAGAGAGTGGGATAGGTTTAATAACTACACTCACCCTAACGCGTACCCTAACCCTAACCCCTACCCTAACCCTAACGCGTACCCTAATCCTAACCCGTACCCTAAACCGAGCCCTAAACCTAACGCTAGCCCTAACCCTAACCCTAACCCATACCCTACGCCCTACCCGAACCCCTCCCCGAGCCCGTACCCTAAGCCATACCCTAGCCCTCACCCTAACCCTAACACTAACCCTAAGCTACCCTTGACTGCTTCTGCCTCCAATAGATTTCCTAAGCACTAGTGTTTTAAGGAACAGGTTAAAAAGAGAATCCTAATGTGATTTCGTGATAATGGGTGTGTTCCTTATCTTCTCCTAGTGTC
Source organism: Balaenoptera acutorostrata (assembly GCF_949987535.1). Classification (NCBI taxonomy): domain Eukaryota; kingdom Metazoa; phylum Chordata; class Mammalia; order Artiodactyla; family Balaenopteridae; genus Balaenoptera; species Balaenoptera acutorostrata. The sequence goes on from NW_026646016.1 coordinate 114,042, forward strand.
TAAACTCTTCTCCATGGCTGGACCCCCAAATAATATTCTTTTACGTGCTAAGGGGTATCTAGAGAGTGGGATAGGTTTAATAACTACCCTCACCCTAACGCGTACCCTAACCCTAACCCCTACCCTAACCCTAGCGCGTACCCTAATCCTAACCCGTACCCTAAACCGAGCCCTAACCCTAACACTAACTCTAACCTTAACCCTAACCCATACCCTACGCCCTACCCGAACCCCTCCCTGAACCCGTACCCTAAACCGTACCCTAACCCTCACCCTAACCCTAACCCTAACCCTAAGCTACCCTTGACGGCTTCTGCCTCCAATAGATTTCCTAAGCACTAGTGTTTTAAGGAACAGGTTAAAAAGAGAATCCTAATGTGATTTCTTGATAATGGGTGTGTTCCTTATCTTCTCCTAGTGTCTAAACTCTTCTCCATGGCTGGACCCCCAAATAATATTCTTTTACGTGCTAAGGGGTATCTAGAGAGTGGGATAGGTTTAATAACTAACCTCACCCTAACGCGTACCCTAACCCTAACACCTACCCTAACCCTAGGGCGTACCCTAATCCTAACCCTTACCCTAAACCGAGCCCTAACCCTAACCCATACCCTACGCCCTACCCGAACCCCTCCCTGAACCCGTACCCTAAACCGTACCCTAACCCTCACCCTAACCCTAACCCTAACCCTAAGCTACCCTTGACGGCTTCTGCCTCCAATAGATTTCCTAAGCACTAGGGTTTAAGGAACAGGTTAAAAAGAGAATCCTAATGTGATTTCTTGATAATGGGTGTGTTCCTTATCTTCTCCTCGTGTCTAAACTCTTCTCCATGGCTGGACCCCCAAATAATATTCCTTTACGTGCTAAGGGGTATCTAGAGAGTGGGATAGGTTTAATAACTACCCTCACCCTAACGCGTTCCCTAACCCTAACCCCTACCCTAACCCTAACGCGTACCCTAATCCTAACCCGTACCCTAAACCGAGCCCTAACCCTAACACTAGCGCTAACCCTAACCCTAACCAATACCCTACGCGCTACCCGAACCCCTCCCCGAACCCGTACCCTAAGCCGTACACTAACCCTCACCCTAACCCTAACCCTAACCCTAAGCTACCCTTGACTGCTTCTGCCTCCAATAGATTTCCTAAGCACTAGTGTTTTAAGGAACAGGTTAAAAAGAGAATCCTAATGTGATTTCTTGATAATGGGTGTGTTCCTTATCTTCTCCTAGTGTCTAAACTCTTCTCCATGGCTGGACCCCCAAATAATATTCCTTTACGTGCTAAGGGGTATCTAGAGAGTGGGATAGGTTTAATAACTAACCTCACCCTATCGCGTACCCTAACCCTAACCCCTACCCTAACACTAACGCGTACCCTAATCCTAACCCTTAACCTAAAGCGAGCCCTAACCCTAACACTAACCCTAACCCTAACCCTAACCCATACCCTACGCCCTACCCGAACCCCTCCCTGAACCCGTACCCTAAGCCATACCCTAACCCTCACCCTAACCCTAAGCCTAACCCTAAGCTACCCTTGACTGCTTCTGCCTCCAATAGATTTCCTAAGCACTAGTGTTTTAAGGAACAGGTGAAAAAGTGAATCCTAATGTGATTTCTTGATAATGGGTGTATTCCTTATCTTCTCCTCGTGTCTAAACTTTTCTCCATGGCTGGACCCCCAAATAATATACCTTTACGTGCTAAGGGGTATCTAGAGAGTGTGATAGGTTTAATAACTACCCCCAACCTAACGCGTACCCTAACCCTAACCCCTACCCTAACCCTAACGCGTACCCTAATCCTAACCCATACCCTAAACCGAGCCCAAACCCTAACACTAGCCCTAACCCTATACCTAACCCATACCCTACGCCCTACCCGAACCCTTCCCCGAACCCGTACCCTAAGCCATACCCTAACCCTCACCCTAACCCTAACCCTAACCCTACTCTACCCTTGATTGCTTCTGCCACCAATAGATTTCCTAAGCACTAGTGTTTGAAGGAACAGGTTAAAAAGAGAATCCTAATGTGATTTCGTGATAATGGGTGTGTTCCTTATCTTCTCCTAGTGTCTAAACTATTCTCCATGGCTGGACCCCCAATAATATTCCTGTACGTGCTAAGGGGTATCTACAGAGTGGGATAGGTTTAATAACTAACCTCACCCTATCGCGTACCCTAACCCTAACCCCTACCCTAACACTAACACGTACCCTAATACTAACCCGTACCCTAAACCGAGCCCTAACCCTAACACTAAACCTAACCCTAACCCTAACCCATACCCTACGCCCTACCCGAACCCCTCCCCGAACCCGTACCCTAAGCCATACCCTAACCCTCACCCTAACCCTAACCCTAACCCTAAGCTACCCTTGACTGCTTCTGCCTCCAATAGATTTCCTAAGCACTAGTGTTTTAAGGAACAGGTGAAAAAGAGAATCCTAATGTGATTTCGTGATAATGGGTGTGTTCCTTATCTTCTCCTCGTGTCTAAACTCTTCTCCATGGCTGGACCCCCATTAATATTCCTTTACGTGCTAAGGGGTATCTAGAGAGTGGGATAGGTTTAATAACTACCCTCACCCTAACGCGTACACTAACCCTAACCCCTACCCTAACCCTAACGCGTACCCTAATCCTAACCCGTAGCCTAAACCGAGCCCTAACCCTAACACTAACCCTAACCCTAACCCTAACCCATACCCTACGCCCTACCCGAACCCCTCCCCGAACCCGTACCCTAAGCCATACCCTAACCCTCACCCTAACCCTAACCCTAACCCTAAGCTACCCTTGACTGCTTCTGCCTCCAATAGATTTCGTAAGCACTAGTGTTTTAAGGGACAGGTTAAAAAGAGAATTCTAATGTGATTTCTTGATAATGGGTGTGTTCCTTATCTTCTCCTCGTGTCTAAAATCTTCTCCATGGCTGGACCCCCAAATAATATTCCTTTACGTGCTAAGGGGTACCTAGAGAGTGGGATAGGTTTAATAACTACCCTCACCCTAACGCGTACCCTAACCCTAATCCCTACCCTAACCCTAACGCGAACCCTAATCCTAACCCGTACCCTAAACCGAGCCCTAAACCTAACGCTAGCCCTAACCCTAATCCTAACCCATACCCTACGCCCTACTCGAACCCCTCCCCGAACCCGTACCCTAAGCCATACCTTAGCCCTCACCCTAACCCTAACACTAACCCTAAGCTACCCTTGACTGCTTCTGCCTCCAATAGATTTCCTAAGCACTAGTGTTTTAAGGAACAGGTGAAAAAGAGAATCCTAATGTGATTTCGTGATAATGGGTGTGTTCCTTATCTTCTCCTAGTGTCTAAACTCTTCTCCATGGCTGGACCCCCAAATAATATTCTTTTACGTGCTAAGGGGTATCTAGAGAGTGGGATAGGTTTAATAACTACCCTCACCCTAACGCGTACCCTAACCCTAACCCCTACCCTAACCCTAGCGCGTACCCTAATCCTAACCCGTACCCTAAACCGAGCCCTAACCCTAACACTAACTCTAACCTTAACCCTAACCCATACCCTACGCCCTACCCGAACCCCTCCCTGAACCCGTACCCTAAACCGTACCCTAACCCTCACCCTAACCCTAACCCTAACCCTAAGCTACCCTTGACGGCTTCTGCCTCCAATAGATTTCCTAAGCACTAGTGTTTTAAGGAACAGGTTAAAAAGAGAATCCTAATGTGATTTCTTGATAATGGGTGTGTTCCTTATCTTCTCCTAGTGTCTAAACTCTTCTCCATGGCTGGACCCCCAAATAATATTCTTTTACGTGCTAAGGGGTATCTAGAGAGTGGGATAGGTTTAATAACTAACCTCACCCTAACGCGTACCCTAACCCTAACACCTACCCTAACCCTAGGGCGTACCCTAATCCTAACCCTTACCCTAAACCGAGCCCTAACCCTAACCCATACCCTACGCCCTACCCGAACCCCTCCCTGAACCCGTACCCTAAACCGTACCCTAACCCTCACCCTAACCCTAACCCTAACCCTAAGCTACCCTTGACGGCTTCTGCCTCCAATAGATTTCCTAAGCACTAGGGTTTAAGGAACAGGTTAAAAAGAGAATCCTAATGTGATTTCTTGATAATGGGTGTGTTCCTTATCTTCTCCTCGTGTCTAAACTCTTCTCCATGGCTGGACCCCCAAATAATATTCCTTTACGTGCTAAGGGGTATCTAGAGAGTGGGATAGGTTTAATAACTACCCTCACCCTAACGCGTTCCCTAACCCTAACCCCTACCCTAACCCTAACGCGTACCCTAATCCTAACCCGTACCCTAAACCGAGCCCTAACCCTAACACTAGCGCTAACCCTAACCCTAACCAATACCCTACGCGCTACCCGAACCCCTCCCCGAACCCGTACCCTAAGCCGTACACTAACCCTCACCCTAACCCTAACCCTAACCCTAAGCTACCCTTGACTGCTTCTGCCTCCAATAGATTTCCTAAGCACTAGTGTTTTAAGGAACAGGTTAAAAAGAGAATCCTAATGTGATTTCTTGATAATGGGTGTGTTCCTTATCTTCTCCTAGTGTCTAAACTCTTCTCCATGGCTGGACCCCCAAATAATATTCCTTTACGTGCTAAGGGGTATCTAGAGAGTGGGATAGGTTTAATAACTAACCTCACCCTATCGCGTACCCTAACCCTAACCCCTACCCTAACACTAACGCGTACCCTAATCCTAACCCTTAACCTAAAGCGAGCCCTAACCCTAACACTAACCCTAACCCTAACCCTAACCCATACCCTACGCCCTACCCGAACCCCTCCCTGAACCCGTACCCTAAGCCATACCCTAACCCTCACCCTAACCCTAACCCTAACCCTAAGCTACCCTTGACTGCTTCTGCCTCCAATAGATTTCCTAAGCACTAGTGTTTTAAGGAACAGGTGAAAAAGTGAATCCTAATGTGATTTCTTGATAATGGGTGTATTCCTTATCTTCTCCTCGTGTCTAAACTTTTCTCCATGGCTGGACCCCCAAATAATATACCTTTACGTGCTAAGGGGTATCTAGAGAGTGTGATAGGTTTAATAACTACCCCCAACCTAAAGCGTACCCTAACCCTAACCCCTACCCTAACCCTAACGCGTACCCTAATCCTAACCCATACCCTAAACCGAGCCCAAACCCTAACACTAGCCCTAACCCTATACCTAACCCATACCCTACGCCCTACCCGAACCCTTCCCCGAACCCGTACCCTAAGCCATACCCTAACCCTCACCCTAACCCTAACCCTAACCCTACTCTACCCTTGATTGCTTCTGCCACCAATAGATTTCCTAAGCACTAGTGTTTGAAGGAACAGGTTAAAAAGAGAATCCTAATGTGATTTCGTGATAATGGGTGTGTTCCTTATCTTCTCCTAGTGTCTAAACTATTCTCCATGGCTGGACCCCCAATAATATTCCTGTACGTGCTAAGGGGTATCTACAGAGTGGGATAGGTTTAATAACTAACCTCACCCTATCGCGTACCCTAACCCTAACCCCTACCCTAACACTAACACGTACCCTAATACTAACCCGTACCCTAAACCGAGCCCTAACCCTAACACTAAACCTAACCCTAACCCTAACCCATACCCTACGCCCTACCCGAACCCCTCCCCGAACCCGTACCCTAAGCCATACCCTAACCCTCACCCTAACCCTAACCCTAACCCTAAGCTACCCTTGACTGCTTCTGCCTCCAATAGATTTCCTAAGCACTAGTGTTTTAAGGAACAGGTGAAAAAGAGAATCCTAATGTGATTTCGTGATAATGGGTGTGTTCCTTATCTTCTCCTCGTGTCTAAACTCTTCTCCATGGCTGGACCCCCATTAATATTCCTTTACGTGCTAAGGGGTATCTAGAGAGTGGGATAGGTTTAATAACTACCCTCACCCTAACGCGTACACTAACCCTAACCCCTACCCTAACCCTAACGCGTACCCTAATCCTAACCCGTAGCCTAAACCGAGCCCTAACCCTAACACTAACCCTAACCCTAACCCTAACCCATACCCTACGCCCTACCCGAACCCCTCCCCGAACCCGTACCCTAAGCCATACCCTAACCCTCACCCTAACCCTAACCCTAACCCTAAGCTACCCTTGACTGCTTCTGCCTCCAATAGATTTCGTAAGCACTAGTGTTTTAAGGGACAGGTTAAAAAGAGAATTCTAATGTGATTTCTTGATAATGGGTGTGTTCCTTATCTTCTCCTCGTGTCTAAAATCTTCTCCATGGCTGGACCCCCAAATAATATTCCTTTACGTGCTAAGGGGTACCTAGAGAGTGGGATAGGTTTAATAACTACCCTCACCCTAACGCGTACCCTAACCCTAATCCCTACCCTAACCCTAACGCGAACCCTAATCCTAACCCGTACCCTAAACCGAGCCCTAAACCTAACGCTAGCCCTAACCCTAATCCTAACCCATACCCTACGCCCTACTCGAACCCCTCCCCGAACCCGTACCCTAAGCCATACCTTAGCCCTCACCCTAACCCTAACACTAACCCTAAGCTACCCTTGACTGCTTCTGCCTCCAATAGATTTCCTAAGCACTAGTGTTTTAAGGAACAGGTGAAAAAGAGAATCCTAATGTGATTTCGTGATAATGGGTGTGTTCCTTATCTTCTCCTCGTGTCTAAACTCTTCTCCATGGCTGGACCCCCAAATAATATTCCTTTACGTGCTAAGGGGTATCTAGAGAGTGGGATAGGTTTAATAACTACCCTCACCCTAACGCGTACCCTAACCCTAACCCCTACCCTAACCCTAACGCGTACCCTATTCCTAACCCGTACCCTAAACCGAGCCCTAAACCTAACGCTAGCCCTAACCCTAACCCTAACCCATACCCTACGCCCTACCCGAACCCCTCCCCGAGCCCGTACCCTAAGCCATACCCTAGCCCTCACTCTAACCCTAACACTAACCCTAAGCTACCCTTGACTGCTTCTGCCTCCAATAGATTTCCTAAGCACTAGTGTTTTAAGGAACAGGTTAAAAAGAGAATCCTAATGTGATTTCGTGATAATGGGTGTGTTCCTTATCTTCTCCTAGTGTCTAAACTCTTCTCCATGGCTGGACACCCAAATAATATTCTTTTACGTGCTAAGGGGTATCTAGAGAGTGGGATAGGTTTAATAACTACCCTCACCCTAACGCGTACCCTAACCCTAACCCCTACCCTAACCCTAGCGCGTACCATAATCCTAACCCGTACCCTAAACCGAGCCCTAACCCTAACACTAACTCTAACCCTAACCCTAACCCATACCCTACGCCCTACCCGAACCCCTCCCTGAACCCGTACCCTAAACCGTACCCTAACCCTCACCCTAACCCTAACCCTAACCCTAAGCTACCCTTGACGGCTTCTGCCTCCAATAGATTTCCTAAGCACTAGTGTTTTAAGGAACAGGTTAAAAAGAGAATCCTAATGTGATTTCTTGATAATGGGTGTGTTCCTTATCTTCTCCTAGTGTCTAAACTCTTCTCCATGGCTGGACCCCCAAATAATATTCTTTTACGTGCTAAGGGGTATCTAGAGAGTGGGATAGGTTTAATAACTAACCTCACCCTAACGCGTACCCTAACCCTAACCCCTACACTAACCCTAGCGCGTACCCTAATCCTAACCCGTACCCTAAACCGAGCCCTAACCCTAACACTAACTCTAACCTTAACCCTAACCCATACCCTACGCCCTACCCGAACCCCTCCCTGAACCCGTACCCTAAACCGTACCCTAACCCTCACCCTAACCCTAACCCTAACCCTAAGCTACCCTTGACGGCTTCTGCCTCCAATAGATTTCCTAAGCACTAGTGTTTTAAGGAACAGGTTAAAAAGAGAATCCTAATGTGATTTCTTGATAATGGGTGTGTTCCTTATCTTCTCCTAGTGTCTAAACTCTTCTCCATGGCTGGACCCCCAAATAATATTCTTTTACGTGCTAAGGGGTATCTAGAGAGTGGGATAGGTTTAATAACTAACCTCACCCTAACGCGTACCCTAACCCTAACACCTACCCTAACCCTAACGCGTACCCTAATCCTAACCCTTACCCTAAACCGAGCCCTAACCCTAACCCATACCCTACGCCCTACCCGAACCCCTCCCTGAACCCGTACCCTAAACCGTACCCTAACCCTCACCCTAACCCTAACCCTAACCCTAAGCTACCCTTGACGGCTTCTGCCTCCAATAGATTTCCTAAGCACTAGTGTTTTAAGGAACAGGTTAAAAAGAGAATCCTAATGTGATTTCTTGATAATGGGTGTGTTCCTTATCTTCTCCTAGTGTCTAAACTCTTCTCCATGGCTGGACCCCCAAATAATATTCTTTTACGTGCTAAGGGGTATCTAGAGAGTGGGATAGGTTTAATAACTAACCTCACCCTAACGCGTTCCCTAACCCTAACCCCTACCCTAACCCTAACGCGTACCCTAATCCTAACCCGTACCCTAAACCGAGCCCTAACCCTAACACTAGCGCTAACCCTAACCCTAACCAATACCCTACGCGCTACCCGAACCCCTCCCCGAACCCGTACCCTAAGCCGTACACTAACCCTCACCCTAACCCTAACCCTAACCCTAAGCTACCCTTGACTGCTTCTGCCTCCAATAGATTTCCTAAGCACTAGTGTTTTAAGGAACAGGTTAAAAAGAGAATCCTAATGTGATTTCTTGATAATGGGTGTGTTCCTTATCTTCTCCTAGTGTCTAAACTCTTCTCCATGGCTGGACCCCCAAATAATATTCCTTTACGTGCTAAGGGGTATCTAGAGAGTGGGATAGGTTTAATAACTAACCTCACCCTATCGCGTACCCTAACCCTAACCCCTACCCTAACACTAACGCGTACCCTAATCCTAACCCTTAACCTAAAGCGAGCCCTAACCCTAACACTAACCCTAACCCTAACCCTAACCCATACCCTACGCCCTACCCGAACCCCTCCCTGAACCCGTACCCTAAGCCATACCCTAACCCTCACCCTAACCCTAACCCTAACCCTAAGCTACCCTTGACTGCTTCTGCCTCCAATAGATTTCCTAAGCACTAGTGTTTTAAGGAACAGGTGAAAAAGTGAATCCTAATGTGATTTCTTGATAATGGGTGTATTCCTTATCTTCTCCTCGTGTCTAAACTCTTCTCCATGGCTGGACCCCCAAATAATATACCTTTACGTGCTAAGGGGTATCTAGAGAGTGTGATAGGTTTAATAACTACCCCCAACCTAACGCGTACCCTAACCCTAACCCCTACCCTAACCCTAACGCGTACCCTAATCCTAACCCATACCCTAAACCGAGCCCTAACCCTAACACTAGCCCTAACCCTATACCTAACCCATACCCTACGCCCTACCCGAACCCTTCCCCGAACCCGTACCCTAAGCCATACCCTAACCCTCACCCTAACCCTAACCCTAACCCTAAGCTACCCTTGATTGCTTCTGCCACCAATAGATTTCCTAAGCACTAGTGTTTTAAGGAACAGGTTAAAAAGAGAATCCTAATGTGATTTCGTGATAATGGGTGTGTTCCTTATCTTCTCCTAGTGTCTAAACTATTCTCCATGGCTGGACCCCCAATAATATTCCTGTACGTGCTAAGGGGTATCTACAGAGTGGGATAGGTTTAATAACTAACCTCACCCTATCGCGTACCCTAACCCTAACCCCTACCCTAACACTAACACGTACCCTAATACTAACCCGTACCCTAAACCGAGCCCTAACCCTAACACTAAACCTAACCCTAACCCTAACCCATACCCTACGCCCTACCCGAACCCCTCCCCGAACCCGTACCCTAAGCCATACCCTAACCCTCACCCTAACCGTAACCCTAACCCTAAGCTACCCTTGACTGCTTCTGCCTCCAATAGATTTCCTAAGCACTAGTGTTTTAAGGAACAGGTGAAAAAGAGAATCCTAATGTGATTTCTTGATAATGGGTGTGTTCCTTATCTTCTCCTCGTGTCTAAACTCTTCTCCATGGTTGGACCCCCAAATAATATTCCTTTACGTGGTAAGGGGTTTCTAGAGAGTGTGATAGGTTTAATAACTACCCGCACCCTAATGCGTACCCTAACCCTAACCCCTACCCTAACCCTAACGCGTACCCTAATCCGAACCCATACCCTAAACCGAGCCCTAACTCTAACACTAGCCCTAACCCTATACCTAACCCATACCCTACGCCCTACCCGAACCCCTCCCCGAACGCGTACCCTAAGCCATACCCTAACCCTCACCCTAACCCTAACCCTAACCCTAAGCTACCCTTGACTGCTTCTGCCTACAATAGATTTCCTAAGCACTAGTGTTTTAAGGAACAGGTTAAAAAGAGAATCCTAATGTGATTTCGTGATAATGGGTGTGTTCCTTATCTTCTCCTCGTGTCTAAACTCTTCTCCATGGCTGGACCCCCATTAATATTCCTTTACGTGCTAAGGGGTATCTAGAGAGTGGGATAGGTTTAATAACTACCCTCACCCTAACGCGTACACTAACCCTAACCCCTACCCTAACCCTAACGCGTACCCTAATCCTAACCCGTAGCCTAAACCGAGCCCTAACCCTAACACTAACCCTAACCCTAACCCTAACCCATACCCTACGCCCTACCCGAACCCCTCCCCGAACCCGTACCCTAAGCCATACCCTAACCCTCACCCTAACCCTAACCCTAACCCTAAGCTACCCTTGACTGCTTCTGCCTCCAATAGATTTCGTAAGCACTAGTGTTTTAAGGAACAGGTTAAAAAGAGAATTCTAATGTGATTTCTTGATAATGGGTGTGTTCCTTATCTTCTCCTCGTGTCTAAAATCTTCTCCATGGCTGGACCCCCAAATAATATTCCTTTACGTGCTAAGGGGTACCTAGAGAGTGGGATAGGTTTAATAACTACCCTCACCCTAACGCGTACCCTAACCCTAATCCCTACCCTAACCCTAACGCGAACCCTAATCCTAACCCGTACCCTAAACCGAGCCCTAAACCTAACGCTAGCCCTAACCCTAATCCTAACCCATACCCTACGCCCTACTCGAACCCCTCCCCGAACCCGTACCCTAAGCCATACCCTAGCCCTCACCCTAACCCTAACACTAACCCTAAGCTACCCTTGACTGCTTCTGCCTCCAATAGATTTCCTAAGCACTAGTGTTTTAAGGAACAGGTGAAAAAGAGAATCCTAATGTGATTTCGTGATAATGGGTGTGTTCCTTATCTTCTCCTCGTGTCTAAACTCTTCTCCATGGCTGGACCCCCAAATAATATTCCTTTACGTGCTAAGGGGTATCTAGAGAGTGGGATAGGTTTAATAACTACCCTCACCCTAACGCGTACCCTAACCCTAACCCCTACCCTAACCCTAACGCGTACCCTATTCCTAACCCGTACCCTAAACCGAGCCCTAAACCTAACGCTAGCCCTAACCCTAACCCTAACCCATACCCTACGCCCTACCCGAACCCCTCCCCGAGCCCGTACCCTAAGCCATACCCTAGCCCTCACTCTAACCCTAACACTAACCCTAAGCTACCCTTGACTGCTTCTGCCTCCAATAGATTTCCTAAGCACTAGTGTTTTAAGGAACAGGTTAAAAAGAGAATCCTAATGTGATTTCGTGATAATGGGTGTGTTCCTTATCTTCTCCTAGTGTCTAAACTCTTCTCCATGGCTGGACACCCAAATAATATTCTTTTACGTGCTAAGGGGTATCTAGAGAGTGGGATAGGTTTAATAACTACCCTCACCCTAACGCGTACCCTAACCCTAACCCCTACCCTAACCCTAGCGCGTACCCTAATCCTAACCCGTACCCTAAACCGAGCCCTAACCCTAACACTAACTCTAACCCTAACCCTAACCCATTCCCTACGCCCTACCCGAACCCCTCCCTGAACCCGTACCCTAAACCGTACCCTAACCCTCACCCTAACCCTAACCGTAACCCTAAGCTACCCTTGACGGCTTCTGCCTCCAATAGATTTCCTAAGCACTAGTGTTTTAAGGAACAGGTTAAAAAGAGAATCCTAATGTGATTTCTTGATAATGGGTGTGTTCCTTATCTTCTCCTAGTGTCTAAACTCTTCTCCATGGCTGGACCCCCAAATAATATTCTTTTACGTGCTAAGGGGTATCTAGAGAGTGGGATAGGTTTAATAACTAACCTCACCCTAACGCGTACCCTAACCCTAACCCCTACACTAACCCTAGCGCGTACCCTAATCCTAACCCGTACCCTAAACCGAGCCCTAACCCTAACACTAACTCTAACCCTAACCCTAACCCATACCCTACGCCCTACCCGAACCCCTCCCTGAACCCGTACCCTAAACCGTACCCTAACCCTCACCCTAACCCTAACCCTAACCCTAAGCTACCCTTGACGGCTTCTACCTCCAATAGATTTCCTAAGCACTAGTGTTTTAAGGAACAGGTTAAAAAGAGAATCCTAATGTGATTTCTTGATAATGGGTGTGTTCCTTATCTTCTCCTCGTGTCTAAACTCTTCTCCATGGCTGGACCCCCAAATAATATTCCTTTACGTGCTAAGGGGTATCTAGAGAGTGGGATAGGTTTAATAACTACCCTCACCCTAACGCGTTCCCTAACCCTAACCCCTACCCTAACCCTAACGTGTACCCTAATCCTAACCCGTACCCTAAACCGAGCCCTAACCCTAACACTAGCGCTAACCCTAACCCTAACCAATACCCTACCCGCTACCCGAACCCCTCCCCGAACCCGTACCCTAAGCCGTACACTAACCCTCACCCTAACCCTAACCCTAACCCTAAGCTACCCTTGACTGCTTCTGCCTCCAATAGATTTCCTAAGCACTAGTGTTTTAAGGAACAGGTTAAAAAGAGAATCCTAATGTGATTTCTTGATAATGGGTGTGTTCCTTATCTTCTCCTAGTGTCTAAACTCTTCTCCATGGCTGGACCCCCAAATAATATTCCTTTACGTGCTAAGGGGTATCTAGAGAGTGGGATAGGTTTAATAACTAACCTCACCCTATCGCGTACCCTAACCCTAACCCCTACCCTAACACTAACGCGTACCCTAATCCTAACCCTTACCCTAAAGCGAGCCCTAGCCCTAACACTAACCCTAACCCTAACCCTAACCCATACCCTACGCCCTACCCGAACCCCTCCCTGAACCCGTACCCTAAGCCATACCCTAACCCTCACCCTAACCCTAACCCTAACCCTAAGCTACCCTTGACTGCTTCTGCCTCCAATAGATTTCCTAAGCACTAGTGTTTTAAGGAACAGGTGAAAAAGAGAATCCTAATGTGATTTCTTGATAATGGGTGTATTCCTTATCTTCTCCTCGTGTCTAAACTCTTCTCCATGGCTGGACCCACAAATAATATACCTTTACGTGCTAAGGGGTATCTAGAGAGTGTGATAGGTTTAATAACTACCCCCAACCTAACGCGTACCCTAACCCTAACCCCTACCCTAAACCTAACGCGTACCCTAATCCTAACCCATACCCTAAACCGAGCCCTAACCCTAACACTAGCCCTAACCCTATACCTAACCCATACCCTACGCCCTACCCGAACCCTTCCCCGAACCCGTACCCTAAGCCATACCCTAACCCTCACCCTAAACCTAACCCTAACCCTAAGCTACCCTTGATTGCTTCTGCCACCAATAGATTTCCTAAGCACTAGTGTTTTAAGGAACAGGTTAAAAAGAGAATCCTAATGTGATTTCGTGATAATGGGTGTGTTCCTTATCTTCTCCTAGTGTCTAAACTATTCTCCATGGCTGGACCCCCAATAATATTCCTGTACGTGCTAAGGGGTATCTACAGAGTGGGATAGGTTTAATAACTAACCTCACCCTATCGCGTACCCTAACCCTAACCCCTACCCTAACACTAACACGTACCCTAATACTAACCCGTACCCTAAACCGAGCCCTAACCCTAACACTAAACCTAACCCTAACCCTAACCCATACCCTACGCCCTACCCGAACCCCTCCCCGAACCCGTACCCTAAGCCATACCCTAACCCTCACCCTAACCCTAACCCTAACCCTAAGCTACCCTTGACTGCTTCTGCCTCCAATAGATTTCCTAAGCACTAGTGTTTTAAGGAACAGGTGAAAAAGAGAATCCTAATGTGATTTCTTGATAATGGGTGTGTTCCTTATCTTCTCCTCGTGTCTAAACTCTTCTCCATGGTTGGACCCCCAAATAATATTCCTTTACGTGCTAAGGGGTTTCTAGAGAGTGTGATAGGTTTAATAACTACCCGCACCCTAATGCGTACCCTAACCCTAACCCCTACCCCAACCCTAACGGGTACCCTAATCCGAACCCATACCCTAAACCGAGCCCTAACCCTAACACTAGCCCTAACCCTATAACTAACCCATACCCTACGCCCTACCCGAACCCCTCCCCGAACCCGTACCCTAAGCCATACCCTAGCCCTCACCCTAACCCTAACCCTAACCCTAAGCTACCCTTGACTGCTTCTGTCTCCAATAGATTTCGTAAGCACTAGTGTTTTAAGGAACAGGTTAAAAAGAGAATCCTAATGTGATTTCTTGATAATGGGTGTGTTCCTTATCTTCTCATCGTGTCTAAACTCTTCTCCATGGCTGGACCCCCAAATAATATTCCTTTACGTGCTAAGTGGTACCTAGAGAGTGGGATAGGTTTAATAACTACCCTCACCCTAACGCGTACCCTAACCCTAATCCCTACCCTAACCCTAACGCGTACCCTAATCCTAACCCGTACCCTAAACCGAGCCCTAAACCTAACGCTAGCCCTAACCCTAATCCTAACCCATACCCTACGCCCTACCCGAACCCCTCCCCGAACCCGTACCCTAAGCCATACCCTAGCCCTCACCCTAACCCTAACCCTAACCCTAAGCTACCCTTGACTGCTTCTGCCTCCAATAGATTTCCTAAGCACTAGTGTTTTAAGGAACAGGTGAAAAAGAGAATCCTAATGTGATTTCTTGATAATGGGTGTGTTCCTTATCTTCTCCTCGTGTCTAAACTCTTCTCCATGGTTGGACCCCCAAATAATATTCCTTTACGTGCTAAGGGGTTTCTAGAGAGTGTGATAGGTTTAATAACTACCCGCACCCTAATGCGTACCCTAACCCTAACCCCTACCCCAACCCTAACGGGTACCCTAATCCGAACCCATACCCTAAACCGAGCCCTAACCCTAACACTAGCCCTAACCCTATACCTAACCCATACCCTACGCCCTACCCGAACCCCTCCCCGAACCCGTACCCTAAACCGTACCCTAACCCTCACCCTAACCCTAACCCTAACCCTAAGCTACCCTTGACGGCTTCTACCTCCAATAGATTTCCTAAGCACTAGTGTTTTAAGGAACAGGTTAAAAAGAGAATCCTAATGTGATTTCTTGATAATGGGTGTGTTCCTTATCTTCTCCTCGTGTCTAAACTCTTCTCCATGGCTGGACCCAAAATAATATTCCTTTACGTGCTAAGGGGTATCTAGAGAGTGGGATAGGTTTAATAACTACCCTCACCCTAACGCGTTCCCTAACCCTAACCCCTACCCTAACCCTAACGTGTACCCTAATCCTAACCCGTACCCTAAACCGAGCCCTAACCCTAACACTAGCCCTAACCCTAACCCTAACCAATACCCTACGCGCTACCCGAACCCCTCCCCGAACCCGTACCCTAAGCTGTACCCTAACCCTCACCCTAACCCTAACCCTAACCCTAAGCTACCCTTGACTGCTTCTGCCTCCAATAGATTTCCTAAGCACTAGTGTTTTAAGGAACAGGTTAAAAAGAAAATCCTAATGTGATTTCTTGATAATGGGTGTGTTCCTTATCTTCTCCTAGTGTCTAAACTCTTCTCCATGGCTGGACCCCCAAATAATATTCCTTTACGTGCTAAGGGGTATCTAGAGAGTGGGATAGGTTTAATAACTAACCTCACCCTATCGCGTACCCTAACCCTAACCCCTACCCTAACACTAACGCGTACCCTAATCCTAACCCTTACCCTAAACCGAGCCCTAACCCTAACACCTACCCTAACCCTAACCCTAACCCATACCCTACAGCCCTACCCGAACCCCTCCCCGAACCTGTACCCTAAGCCATACCCTAACCCTCACCCTAACCCTAACCCTAACCCTAAGCTACCCTTGACTGCTTCTGCCTCCAATAGATTTCCTAAGCACTAGTGTTTTAAGGAACAGGTGAAAAAGAGAATCCTAATGTGATTTCTTGATAATGGGTGTATTCCTTATCTTCTCCTCGTGTCTAAACTCTTCTCCATGGCTGGACCCCCAAATAATATACCTTTACGTGCTAAGGGGTATCTAGAGAGTGTGATAGGTTTAATAACTACCCCCAACCTAACCCTAACCCTAACCCTAACCCCTACCCTAACCCTAACGCGTACCCTAATCCTAACCCGTAACCTAAACCGAGCCCTAAACCTAACACTAGCCCTAACCCTAACCCTAACCCATACCCTACGCTCTACCCGAACCCCTCCCCGAACCCGTACCCTAAGCCATACCCTAACCCTCACCCTAACCCTAACCCTAACCCTAAGCTACCCTTGACTGCTTCTGCCTCCAATAGATTTCCTAAGCACTAGTGTTTTAAGGAACAGGTTTAAAAGAGAATCCTAATGTGATTTCGTGATAATGGGTGTGTTCCTTATCTTCTCCTCGTGTCTAAACTCTTCTCCATGGCTGGACCCCCAAATAATATTCCTTGACGTGCTAAGGGGTATCTAGAGAGTGGGATAGGTTTAATAACTACCATCACCCTAACGCGTTCCCTAACCCTAACCCCTACCCTAACCCTAACGCGTACCCTAATCCTAACCCGTACCCTAAACCGAGCCCTAACCCTAACACTAGCCCTAACCCTAACCCTAACCTATACCCTACGCCCTACCCGAACCCCTCCCCAAACCCGTACCCTAAGCCGTACCCTAACCCTCACCCTAACCCTAACCCTAACCCTAAGCTACCCTTGACCGCTTCTGCCTCCAATAGATTTCGTAAGCACTAGTGTTTTAAGGAACAGGTTAAAAAGAGAATCCTAATGTGATTTCTTGATAACGGGTGTGTTCCTTATCTTCTCATCGTGTCTAAACTCTTCTCCATGGCTGGACCCCCAAATAATATTCCTTTACGTGCTAAGGGGTATCTAGAGAGTGGGATAGGTTTAATAACTACCCTCACCCTAACGCGTTCCCTAACCCTAACCCCTACCCTAACCCTAACGCGTACCCTAATCCTAACCCGTACCCTAAACCGAGCCCTAACCCTAACACTAGCCCTAACCCTAACCCTAACCAATACCCTACGCCCTACCCGAACCCCTCCCCAAACCCGTACCCTAAGCCGTACCCTAACCCTCACCCTAACCCTAACCCTAACCCTAAGCTACCCTTGACTGCTTCTGCCTCCAATAGATTTCCTAAGCACTAGTGTTTTAAGGAACAGTTTAAAAAGAGAATCATATTGTGATTTCTTGATAATGGGTGTGTTCCTTATCTTCTCCTAGTGTCTAAACTCTTCTCCATGGCTGGACCCCCAAATAATATTCCTTTACGTGCTAAGGGGTATCTAGAGAGTGGGATAGGTTTAATAACTACACTCACCCTAAAGCGTACCCTAACCCTAACCAGTACCCTAACACTAACGCGTACCCTAATCCTAAACCGTACCCTAAACCGAGCCCTAACCCTAACACTAACCCTAACCCTAACCCATACCCTACGCCCTACCCGAACCCCTCCCCGAACCCGTACCCTAAGCCGTACCCTAACCCTCACCCTAACCCTAACCCTAACCCTAAGCTACCCTTGACTGCTTCTGCCTCCAATAGATTTCCTAAGCACTAGTGTTTTAAGGAACAGGTTAAAAAGAGAATCCTAATGTGATTTCTTGATAATGGGTGTGTTCCTTATCTTCTCCTCGTGTCTAAACTCTTCTCCATGGCTGGACCCCCAAATAATATTCCTTTACGTGCTAAGGGGTATCTAGAGAGTGGGATAGATTTAATAACTACCCTCACCCTAACGCGTACCCTAACCCTAACCCCTACCCTAAACCTAACGCGTACCCTAATCCTAACCCGTACCCTAAACCGAGCCCTAACCCTAACCCTTGCCCTAACCCTAACCCTAACCCATACCCTACGCCCTACCTGAACCCCTCCCCGAACCCGTACCCTAAGCCGTACCCTAACCCTCACCCTAACCCTAACCCTAACCCTAAGCTACCCTTGACTGCTTCTGCCTCCAATAGATTTCCTAAGCACTAGTGTTTTAAGGAACAGGTTAAAAAGAGAATCCTAATGTGATTTCTTGATAATGGGTGTGTTCCTTATCTTCTCCTAGTGTCTAAACTCTTCTCCATGGCTGGACCACCAAATAATATTCCTTTACGTGCTAAGGGGTATCTACAGAGTGGGATAGGTTTAATAACTAACCTCACCCTATCGCGTACCCTAACCCTAACCCCTACCCTAACACTAACACGTACCCTAATCCTAACCCGTACCCTAAACCGAGCCCTAACCCTAACACTAAACCTAACCCTAACCCTAACCCATACCCTACGCCCTACCCGAACCCCTCCCCGAACCCGTACCCTAAGCCATACCCTAACCCTCACCCTAACCCTAACCCTAACCCTAAGCTACCCTTGACTGCTTCTGCCTCCAATAGATTTCCTAAGCACTAGTGTTTTAAGGAACAGGTGAAAAAGAGAATCCTAATGTGATTTCTTGATAATGGGTGTGTTCCTTATCTTCTCCTCGTGTCTAAACTCTTCTCCATGGTTGGAGCCCCAAATAATATTCCTTTACGTGCTAAGGGGTTTCTAGAGAGTGTGATAGGTTTAATAACTACCCACCCTAATGCGTACCCTAACCCTAACCCCTACCCCAACCCTAACGGGTACCCTAATCCGAACCCATAACCTAAACCGAGCCCTAACCCTAACACTAGCCCTAACCCTATACCTAACCCATACCCTACGCCCTACCCGAACCCCTCCCCGAACCCGTACCCTAAGCCATACCCTAACCCTCACCCTAACCCTAACGCTAACCCTAAGCTACCCTTGACTGCTTCTGCCTCCAATAGATTTCCTAAGCACTAGTGTTTTAAGGAACAGGTTAAAAAGAGAATCCTAATGTGATTTCGTGATAATGGGTGTGTTCCTTATCTTCTCCTAGTGTCTAAACTCTTCTCCATGGCTGGACCCCCATTAATATTCCTTTACGTGCTAAGGGGTATCTAGAGAGTGGGATAGGTTTAATAACTACCCTCACCCTAACGCGTACACTAACCCTAACCCCTACCCTAACACTAACGCGTACCCTAATCCTAACCCGTACCCTAAACCGAGCCCTAACCCTAACACTAACCCTAACCCATACCCTACGCCCTACCCGAACCCCTCCCCGAACCCGTACCCTAAGCCATACCCTAACCCTCACCCTAACCCTAACCCTAACCCTAAGCTACCCTTGACTGCTTCTGCCTCCAATAGATTTCCTAAGCACTAGTGTTTTAAGGAACAGGTGAAAAAGAGAATCCTAATGTGATTTCTTGATAATGGGTGTGTTCCTTATCTTCTCCTCGTGTCTAAACTATTCTCCATGGCTGGACCCCCAAATAATATTCCTTTACGTGCTAAGGGGTATCTAGAGAGTGGGATAGGTTTAATAACTACCCTCACCCTAACGCGTACCCTAACCCTAACCCCTACCCTAATCCTAACGCGTACCCTAATCCTAACCCGTACCCTAAACCGAGCCCTAAACCTAACGCTAGCCCTAACCCTAACCCTAACACATACCCTACGCCCTACCCGAACCCCTCCCCGAGCCCGTACCCTAAGCCATACCCTAGCCCTCACCCTAACCCTAACACTAACCCTAAGCTACCCTTGACTGCTTCTGCCTCCAATAGATTTCCTAAGCACTAGTGTTTTAAGGAACAGGTTAAAAAGAGAATCCTAATGTGATTTCGTGATAATGGGTGTGTTCCTTATCTTCTCCTAGTGTCTAAACTCTTCTCCATGGCTGGACCCCCAAATAATATTCTTTTACGTGCTAAGGGGTATCTAGAGAGTGGGATAGGTTTAATAACTACCCTCACCCTAACGCGTACCCTAACCCTAACCCCTACCCTAACCCTAGCGCGTACCCTAATCCTAACCCGTACCCTAAACCGAGCCCTAACCCTAACACTAACTCTAACCCTAACCCTAACCCATACCCTACGCCCTACCCGAACCCCTCCCTGAACCCGTACCCTAAACCGTACCCTAACCCTCACCCTAACCCTAACCCTAACCCTAAGCTACCCTTGACGGCTTCTGCCTCCAATAGATTTCCTAAGCACTAGTGTTTTAAGGAACAGGTTAAAAAGAGAATCCTAATGTGATTTCTTGATAATGGGTGTGTTCCTTATCTTCTCCTCGTGTCTAAACTCTTCTCCATGGCTAGACCCCCAAATAATATTCCTTTACGTGCTAAGGGGTATCTAGAGAGTGGGACAGATTTAATAACTACCCTCACCCTAACGCGTACCCTAACCCTAACCCCTACCCTAACCCTAACGCGTACCCTAATCCTAACCCGTACCCTAAACCGAGCCCTAACCCTAACCCTTGCCCTAACCCTAACCCTAACCCATACCCTACGCCCTACCCGAACCCCTCCCCGCACCCGTACCCTAAGCCGTACCCTAACCCTCACCCTAACCCTAACCCTAACCCTAAGCTACCCTTGACTGCTTCTGCCTCCAATAGATTTCCTAAGCACTAGTGTTTTAAGGAACAGGTTAAAAAGAGAATCCTAATGTGATTTCTTGATAATGGGTGTGTTCCTTATCTTCTCCTAGTGTCTAAACTCTTCTCCATGGCTGGACCACCAAATAATATTCCTTTACGTGCTAAGAGGTATCTACAGAGTGGGATAGGTTTAATAACTAACCTCACCCTATCGCGTACCCTAACCCTAACCCCTACCCTAACACTAACACGTACACTAATCCTAAACCGTACCCTAAACCGAGGCCTAACCCTAACAGTAAACCTAACCCTAACCCTAACCCATACCCTACGCCCTACCCGAACCCCTCCCCGAACCCGTACCCTAAGCCATACCCTAACCCTCACCCTAACCCTAACCCTAACCCTAAGCTACCCTTGACTGCTTCTGCCTCCAATAGATTTCCTAAGCACTAGTGTTTTAAGGAACAGGTGAAAAAGAGAATCCTAATGTGATTTCTTGATAATGGGTGTGTTCCTTATCTTCTCCTCGTGTCTAAACTCTTCTCCATGGTTGGACCCCCAAATAATATTCCTTTACGTGCTAAGGGGTTTCTAGAGAGTGTGATAGGTTTAATAACTACCCGCACTCTAATGCGTACCCTAACCCTAACCCCTACCCTAACCCTAACGCGTACCCTAATCCGAACCCATGCCCTAAACCGAGCCCTAACCCTAACACTAGCCCTAACCCTATACCTAACCCATACCCTACGCCCTACCCGAACCCCTCCCCGAACCCGTACCCTAAGCCATACCCTAACCCTCACCCTAACCCTAACCCTAACCCTAAGCTACCCTTGACTGCTTCTGCCTCCAATAGATTTCCTAAGCACGAGTGTTTTAAGGAACAGGTTAAAAAGAGAATCCTAATGTGATTTCGTGATAATGGGTGTGTTCCTTATCTTCTCCTAGTGTCTAAACTCTTCTCCATGGCTGGACCCCCATTAATATTCCTTTACGTGCTAAGGGGTATCTAGAGAGTGGGATAGGTTTAATAACTACCCTCACCCTAACGCGTACACTAACCCTAACCATTACCCTAACCCTAACGCGTACCCTAATCCTAACCCGTACCCTAAACCGAGCCCTAACCCTAACACTAACCATAACCCTAACCCTAACCCATACCCTACGCCCTACCCGAACCCCTCCCCGAACCCGTACCCTAAGCCGTACCCTAACCCTCACCCTAAGCCTAACCCTAACACAAAGCTACCCTTGACTGCTTTTGCCTCCAATAGATTTCCTAAGCACTAGTGTTTTAAGGAACAGGTTAAAAAGAGAATCCTAATGTGATTTCTTGATAATGGGTGTGTTCCTTATCTTCTCCTCGTGTCTAAACTCTTCTCCATGGCTGGACCCCCAAATAATATTCCTTTACGTGCTAAGGGGTATCTAGAGAGTGGGATAGGTTTAATAACTACCCTCACCCTAACGCGTACCCTAACCCTAACCCCTACCCTAACCCTAACGCGTACCCTAATCCTAACCCGTACCCTAAACCGAGCCCTAAACCTAACGCTAGCCCTAACCCTAACCCTAACCCATACCCTACGCCCTACCCGAACCCCTCCCCGAACCCGTACCCTAAGCCATACCCTAGCCCTCACCCTAACCCTAACACTAACCCTAAGCTACCCTTGACTGCTTCTGCCTCCAATATATTTCTAAGCACTAGTGTTTTAAGGAACAGGTTAAAAAGAGAATCCTAATGTGATTTCGTGATAATGGGTGTGTTCCTTATCTTCTCCTAGTGTCTAAACTCTTCTCCATGGCTGGACCCCCAAATAATATTCCTTTACGTGCTAAGGGGTATCTAGAGAGTGGGATAGGTTTAATAACTACCCTCACCCTAACGCGTACCCTAACCCTAACCCCTACCCTAACCCTAGCGCGTACCCTAATCCTAACCCGTACCCTAAACCGAGCCCTAACCCTAACACTAACTCTAACCCTAACCCTAACCCATACCCTACGCCATACCCGAACCCCTCCCTGAACCCCTACCCTAAACCGTACCCTAACCCTCACCCTAACCCTAACCCTAACCCTAAGCTACCCTTGACGGCTTCTGCCTCCAATAGATTTCCTAAGCACTAGTGTTTTAAGGAACAGGTTAAAAAGAGAATCCTAATGTGATTTCTTGATAATGGGTGTGTTCCTTATCTTCTCCTCGTGTCTAAACTCTTCTCCATGGCTGGACCCCCAAATAATATTCCTTTACGTGCTAAGGGGTATATAGAGAGTGGGATAGGTTTAATAACTACCCTCACCCTAACGCGTTCCCTAACCCTAACCCCTACCCTAACCCTAACGCGTACCCTAATCCTAACCCGTACCCTAAACCGAGCCCTAACCCTAACAGTAAACCTAACCCTAACCCTAACCCATACCCTACGCCCTACCCGAACCCCTCCCCGAACCCGTACCCTAAGCCATACCCTAACCCTCACCCTAACCCTAACCCTAACCCTAAGCTACCCTTGACTGCTTCTGCCTCCCATAGATTTCCTAAGCACTAGTGTTTTAAGGAACAGGTGAAAAAGAGAATCCTAATGTGATTTCTTGATAATGGGTGTGTTCCTTATCTTCTCCTCGTGTCTAAACTCTTCTCCATGGTTGGACCCCCAAATAATATTCCTTTACGTGCTAAGGGGTTTCTAGAGAGTGTGATAGGTTTAATAACTACCCGCACTCTAATGCGTACCCTAACCCTAACCCCTACCCTAACCCTAACGCGTACCCTAATCCGAACCCATGCCCTAAACCGAGCCCTAACCCTAACACTAGCCCTAACCCTATACCTAACCCATACCCTACGCCCTACCCGAACCCCTCCCCGAACCCGTACCCTAAGCCATACCCTAACCCTCACCCTAACCCTAACCCTAACCCTAAGCTACCCTTGACTGCTTCTGCCTCCAATAGATTTCCTAAGCACGAGTGTTTTAAGGAACAGGTTAAAAAGAGAATCCTAATGTGATTTCGTGATAATGGGTGTGTTCCTTATCTTCTCCTAGTGTCTAAACTCTTCTCCATGGCTGGACCCCCATTAATATTCCTTTACGTGCTAAGGGGTATCTAGAGAGTGGGATAGGTTTAATAACTACCCTCACCCTAACGCGTACACTAACCCTAACCACTACCCTAACCCTAACGCGTACCCTAATCCTAACCCGTACCCTAAACCGAGCCCTAACCCTAACACTAACCATAACCCTAACCCTAACCCATACCCTACGCCCTACCCGAACCCCTCCCCGAACCCGTACCCTAAGCCGTACCCTAACCCTCACCCTAAGCCTAACCCTAACACTAAGCTACCCTTGACTGCTTCTGCCTCCCATAGATTTCCTAAGCACTAGTGTTTTAAGGAACAGGTTAAAAAGAGAATCCTAATGTGATTTCTTGATAATGGGTGTGTTCCTTATCTTCTCCTCGTGTCTAAACTCTTCTCCATGGCTGGACCCCCAAATAATATTCCTTTACGTGCTAAGGGGTATCTAGAGAGTGGGATAGGTTTAATAACTACCCTCACCCTAACGCGTACCCTAACCCTAACCCCTACCCTAACCCTAACGCGTACCCTAATCCTAACCCGTACCCTAAACCGAGCCCTAAACCTAACGCTAGCCCTAACCCTAACCCTAACCCATACCCTACGCCCTACCCGAACCCCTCCCCGAACCCGTACCCTAAGCCATACCCTAGCCCTCACCCTAACCCTAACACTAACCCTAAGCTACCCTTGACTGCTTCTGCCTCCAATATATTTCTAAGCACTAGTGTTTTAAGGAACAGGTTAAAAAGAGAATCCTAATGTGATTTCGTGATAATGGGTGTGTTCCTTATTTTCTCCTAGTGTCTAAACTCTTCTCCATGGCTGGACCCCCAAATAATATTCCTTTACGTGCTAAGGGGTATCTAGAGAGTGGGATAGGTTTAATAACTACCCTCACCCTAACGCGTACCCTAACCCTAACCCCTACCCTAACCCTAGCGCGTACCCTAATCCTAACCCGTACCCTAAACCGAGCCCTAACCCTAACACTAACTCTAACCCTAACCCTAACCCATACCCTACGCCCTACCCGAACCCCTCCCTGAACCCCTACCCTAAACCGTACCCTAACCCTCACCCTAACCCTAACCCTAACCCTAAGCTACCCTTGACGGCTTCTGCCTCCAATAGATTTCCTAAGCACTAGTGTTTTAAGGAACAGGTTAAAAAGAGAATCCTAATGTGATTTCTTGATAATGGGTGTGTTCCTTATCTTCTCCTCGTGTCTAAACTCTTCTCCATGGCTGGACCCCCAAATAATATTCCTTTACGTGCTAAGGGGTATATAGAGAGTGGGATAGGTTTAATAACTACCCTCACCCTAACGCGTTCCCTAACCCTAACCCCTACCCTAACCCTAACGCGTACCCTAATCCTAACCCGTACCCTAAACCGAGCCCTAACCCTAACACTAGCCCTAACCCTAACCCTAACCAATACCCTACGCCCTACCCGAACCCCTCCCCGAACCCGTACCCTAAGCCGTACCCTAACCCTCACCCTAACCCTAACCCTAACCCTAAGCTACCCTTGACTGCTTCTGCCTCCAATAGATTTCCTAAGCACTAGTGTTTTAAGGAACAGTTTAAAAAGAGAATCATATTGTGATTTCATGATAATGGGTGTGTTCCTTATCTTCTCCTAGTGTCTAAACTCTTCTCCATGGCTGGACCCCCAAATAATATTCCTTTACGTGCTAAGGGGTATGTAGAGAGTGGGATAGGTTTAATAATTACCCTCACCCTAAAGCGTACCCTAACCCTAACCACTACCCTAACACTAACGCGTACCCTAATCCTAACCCGTACCCTAAACCGAGCCCTAACCCTAACACTAACCCTAACCCTAACCCTAACCCATACCCTACGCCCTACCCGAACCCCTCCCCGAACCCGTACCCTAAGCCGTACCCTAACCCTCACCCTAACCCTAACCCTAACCCTAAGCTACCCTTGACTGCTTCTGCCTCCAATAGATTTCCTAAGCACTAGTGTTTTAAGGAACAGTTTAAAAAGAGAATCATATTGTGATTTCATGATAATGGGTGTGTTCCTTATCTTCTCCTAGTGTCTAAACTCTTCTCCATGGCTGGACCCCCAAATAATATTCCTTTACGTGCTAAGGGGTATGTAGAGAGTGGGATAGGTTTAATAATTACCCTCACCCTAAAGCGTACCCTAACCCTAACCACTACCCTAACACTAACGCGTACCCTAATCCTAACCCGTACCCTAAACCGAGCCCTAACCCTAACACTAACCCTAACCCTAACCCTAACCCATACCCTACGCCCTACCCGAACCCCTCCCCGAACCCGTACCCTAAGCCGTACCCTAACCCTCACCCTAACCCTAACCCTAACCCTAAGCTATCCTTGACTGCTTCTGCCTCCAATAGATTTCCTAAGCACTAGTGTTTTAAGGAACAGGTTAAAAAGAGAATCCTAATGTGATTTCTTGATAATGGGTGTGTTCCTTATCTTCTCCTCGTGTCTAAACTCTTCTCCATGGCTGGACCCCCCAAATAATATTCCTTTACGTGCTAAGGGGTATCTAGAGAGTGGGATAGATTTAATAACTACCCTCACCCTAACGCGTACCCTAACCCTAACCACTACCCTAACCCTAACGCGTACCCTAATCCTAACCCGTACCCTAAACCGAGCCCTAACCCTAACCCTTGCCCTAACCCTAACCCTAACCCATACCCTACGCCCTACCCGAACCCCTCCCCGAACCCGTACCCTAAGCCGTACCCTAACCCTCACCCTAACCCTAACCCTAACCCTAAGCTACCCTTGACTGCTTCTGCCTCCAATAGATTTCCTAAGCACTAGTGTTTTAAGGAACAGGTTAAAAAGAGAATCCTAATGTGATTTCTTGATAATGGGTGTGTTCCTTATCTTCTCCTAGTGTCTAAACTCTTCTCCATGGCTGGACCACCAAATAATATTCCTTTACGTGCTAAGGGGTATCTACAGAGTGGGATAGGTTTAATAACTAACCTCACCCTATCGCGTACCCTAACCCTAACCCCTACCCTAACACTAACACGTACCCTAATCCTAACCCGTACCCTAAACCGAGCCCTAACCCTAACACTAAACCTAACCCTAACCCTAAACCATACCCGACGCCCTACCCGAACCCCTCCCCGAACCCGTACCCTAAGCCATACCCTAACCCTCACCCTAACCCTAACCCTAACCCTAAGCTACCCTTGACTGCTTCTGCCTCCAATAGATTTCCTAAGCACTAATGTTTTAAGGAACAGGTGAAAAAGAGAATCCTAATGTGATTTCTTGATAATGGGTGTGTTCCTTATCTTCTCCTCGTGTCTAAACTCTTCTCCATGGTTGGACCCCCAAATAATATTCCTTTACGTGCTAAGGGGTTTCTAGAGAGTGTGATAGGTTTAATAACTACCCGCACCCTAATGCGTACCCTAACCCTAACCCCTACCCTAACCCTAACGCGTACCCTAATCCGAACCCATACCCTAAACCGAGCCCTAACCCTAACACTAGCCCTAACCCTATACCTAACCCATACCCTACGCCCTACCCGAACCCCTCCCTGAACCCGTACCCTAAGCCATACCCTAACCCCCACCCTAACCCTAACCCTAACCCTAAGCTACCCTTGACTGCTTCTGCCTCCAATAGATTTCCTAAGCACTAGTGTTTTAAGGAACAGGTTAAAAAGAGAATCCTAATGTGATTTCGTGAAAATGGGTGTGTTCCTTATCTTCTCCTAGTGTCTAAACTCTTCTCCATGGCTGGACCCCCATTAATATTCCTTTACGTGTTAAGGGGTATCTAGAGAGTGGGATAGGTTTAAAAACTACCCTCACCCTAACGCGTACACTAACCCTAACCCCTACCCTAACACTAACGCGTACCCTAATCCTAACCCGTACCCTAAACCGAGCCCTAACCCTAACACTAACCCTAAACCTAACCCTAACCCATACCCTACGCCCTACCCGAACCCCTCCCAGAACCCGTACCCTAAGCCGTACCCTAACCCTCACCCTAACCCTAACCCTAACCCTATGCTACCCTTGACTGCTTCTGCCTCCAATAGATTTCGTAAGCACTAGTGTTTTAAGGAACAGGTTAAAAAGAGAATCCTAATGTGATTTCTTGATAATGGGTGTGTTCCTTATCTTCTCCTCGTGTCTAAACTCTTCTGCATGGCTGGACCCCCAAATAATATTCCTTTACGTGCTAAGTGGTATCTAGAGAGTGGGATAGGTTTAATAACTACCCTCACCCTAACGCGTACCCTAACCCTAACCCCTACCCTAACCCTAACGCGTACCCTAATCCTAACCCGTACCCTAAACCGAGCCCTAAACCTAACGCTAGCCCTAACCCTAATCCTAACCCATACCCTACGCCCTACCCGAACCCCTCCCCGAACCCGTACCCTAAGCCATACCCTAGCCCTCACCCTAACCCTAACACTAACCCTAAGCTACCCTTGACTGCTTCTGCCTCCAATAGATTTCCTAAGCACTAGTGTTTTAAGGAACAGTTTAAAAAGAGAATCATATTGTGATTTCATGATAATGGGTGTGTTCCTTATCTTCTCCTAGTGTCTAAACTCTTCTCCATGGCTGGACCCCCAAATAATATTCCTTTACGTGCTAAGGGGTATCTAGAGAGTGGGATAGGTTTAATAATTACCCTCACCCTAAAGCGTACCCTAACCCTAACCACTACCCTAACACTAACGCGTACCCTAATCCTAACCCGTACCCTAAACCGAGCCCTAACCCTAACACTAACCCTAACCCTAACCCTAACCCATACCCTACGCCCTACCCGAACCCCTCCCCGAACCCGTACCCTAAGCCGTACCCTAACCCTCACCCTAACCCTAACCCTAACCCTAAGCTATCCTTGACTGCTTCTGCCTCCAATAGATTTCCTAAGCACTAGTGTTTTAAGGAACAGGTTAAAAAGAGAATCCTAATGTGATTTCTTGATAATGGGTGTGTTCCTTATCTTCTCCTCGTGTCTAAACTCTTCTCCATGGCTGGACCCCCAAATAATATTCCTTTACGTGCTAAGGGGTATCTAGAGAGTGGGATAGATTTAATAACTACCCTCACCCTAACGCGTACCCTAACCCTAACCACTACCCTAACCCTAACGCGTACCCTAATCCTAACCCGTACCCTAAACCGAGCCCTAACCCTAACACTAACCCTAACCCTAACCCTAACCCATACCCTACGCCCTACCCGAACCCCTCCCCGAACCCGTACCCTAAGCCGTACCCTAACCCTCACCCTAACCCTAACCCTAACCCTAAGCTATCCTTGACTGCTTCTGCCTCCAATAGATTTCCTAAGCACTAGTGTTTTAAGGAACAGGTTAAAAAGAGAATCCTAATGTGATTTCTTGATAATGGGTGTGTTCCTTATCTTCTCCTCGTGTCTAAACTCTTCTCCATGGCTGGAACCCCAAATAATATTCCTTTACGTGCTAAGGGGTATCTAGAGAGTGGGATAGATTTAATAACTACCCTCACCCTAACGCGTACCCTAACCCTAACCCCTACCCTAACCCTAACGCGTACCCTAATCCGAACCCATACCCTAAACCGAGCCCTAACCCTAACACTAGCCCTAACCCTATACCTAACCCATACCCTACGCCCTACCCGAACCCCTCCCTGAACCCGTACCCTAAGCCATACCCTAACCCCCACCCTAACCCTAACCCTAACCCTAAGCTACCCTTGACTGCTTCTGCCTCCAATAGATTTCCTAAGCACTAGTGTTTTAAGGAACAGGTTAAAAAGAGAATCCTAATGTGATTTCGTGAAAATGGGTGTGTTCCTTATCTTCTCCTAGTGTCTAAACTCTTCTCCATGGCTGGACCCCCATTAATATTCCTTTACGTGTTAAGGGGTATCTAGAGAGTGGGATAGGTTTAAAAACTACCCTCACCCTAACGCGTACACTAACCCTAACCCCTACCCTAACACTAACGCGTACCCTAATCCTAACCCGTACCCTAAACCGAGCCCTAACCCTAACACTAACCCTAAACCTAACCCTAACCCATACCCTACGCCCTACCCGAACCCCTCCCAGAACCCGTACCCTAAGCCGTACCCTAACCCTCACCCTAACCCTAACCCTAACCCTATGCTACCCTTGACTGCTTCTGCCTCCAATAGATTTCGTAAGCACTAGTGTTTTAAGGAACAGGTTAAAAAGAGAATCCTAATGTGATTTCTTGATAATGGGTGTGTTCCTTATCTTCTCCTCGTGTCTAAACTCTTCTGCATGGCTGGACCCCCAAATAATATTCCTTTACGTGCTAAGTGGTATCTAGAGAGTGGGATAGGTTTAATAACTACCCTCACCCTAACGCGTACCCTAACCCTAACCCCTACCCTAACCCTAACGCGTACCCTAATCCTAACCCGTACCCTAAACCGAGCCCTAAACCTAACGCTAGCCCTAACCCTAATCCTAACCCATACCCTACGCCCTACCCGAACCCCTCCCCGAACCCGTACCCTAAGCCATACCCTAGCCCTCACCCTAACCCTAACACTAACCCTAAGCTACCCTTGACTGCTTCTGCCTCCAATAGATTTCCTAAGCACTAGTGTTTTAAGGAACAGTTTAAAAAGAGAATCATATTGTGATTTCATGATAATGGGTGTGTTCCTTATCTTCTCCTAGTGTCTAAACTCTTCTCCATGGCTGGACCCCCAAATAATATTCCTTTACGTGCTAAGGGGTATCTAGAGAGTGGGATAGGTTTAATAATTACCCTCACCCTAAAGCGTACCCTAACCCTAACCACTACCCTAACACTAACGCGTACCCTAATCCTAACCCGTACCCTAAACCGAGCCCTAACCCTAACACTAACCCTAACCCTAACCCTAACCCATACCCTACGCCCTACCCGAACCCCTCCCCGAACCCGTACCCTAAGCCGTACCCTAACCCTCACCCTAACCCTAACCCTAACCCTAAGCTATCCTTGACTGCTTCTGCCTCCAATAGAATTCCTAAGCACTAGTGTTTTAAGGAACAGGTTAAAAAGAGAATCCTAATGTGATTTCTTGATAATGGGTGTGTTCCTTATCTTCTCCTCGTGTCTAAACTCTTCTCCATGGCTGGACCCCCAAATAATATTCCTTTACGTGCTAAGGGGTATCTAGAGAGTGGGATAGATTTAATAACTACCCTCACCCTAACGCGTACCCTAACCCTAACCACTACCCTAACCCTAACGCGTACCCTAATCCTAACCCGTACCCTAAACCGAGCCCTAACCCTAACCCTTGCCCTAACCCTAACCCTAACCCATACCCTAGTCCCTACCCGAACCCCTCCCCGAACCCGTACCCTAAGCCGTACCCTAACCCTCACCCTAACCCTAACCCTAACCCTAAGCTACCCTTGACTGCTTCTGCCTCCAATAGATTTCCTAAGCACTAGTGTTTTAAGGAACAGGTTAAAAAGAGAATCCTAATGTGATTTCTTGATAATGGGTGTGTTCCTTATCTTCTCCTAGTGTCTAAACTCTTCTCCATGGCTGGACCACCAAATAATATTCCTTTACGTGCTAAGGGGTATCTACAGAGTGGGATAGGTTTAATAACTAACCTCACCCTATCGCGTACCCTAACCCTAACCCCTACCCTAACACTAACACGTACCCTAATCCTAACCCGTACCCTAAACCGAGCCCTAACCCTAACACTAAACCTAACCCTAACCCTAAACCATACCCGACGCCCTACCCGAACCCCTCCCCGAACCCTTACCCTAAGCCATACCCTAACCCTCACCCTAACCCTAACCCTAACCCTAAGCTACCCTTGACTGCTTCTGCCTCCAATAGATTTCCTAAGCACTAATGTTTTAAGGAACAGGTGAAAAAGAGAATCCTAATGTGATTTCTTGATAATGGGTGTGTTCCTTATCTTCTCCTCGTGTCTAAACTCTTCTCCATGGTTGGACCCCCAAATAATATTCCTTTACGTGCTAAGGGGTTTCTAGAGAGTGTGATAGGTTTAATAACTACCCGCACCCTAATGCGTACCCTAACCCTAACCCCTACCCTAACCCTAACGCGTACCCTAATCCGAACCCATACCCTAAACCGAGCCCTAACCCTAACACTAGCCCTAACCCTATACCTAACCCATACCCTACGCCCTACCCGAACCCCTCCCTGAACCCGTACCCTAAGCCATACCCTAACCCCCACCCTAACCCTAACCCTAACCCTAAGCTACCCTTGACTGCTTCTGCCTCCAATAGATTTCCTAAGCACTAGTGTTTTAAGGAACAGGTTAAAAAGAGAATCCTAATGTGATTTCGTGAAAATGGGTGTGTTCCTTATCTTCTCCTAGTGTCTAAACTCTTCTCCATGGCTGGACCCCCATTAATATTCCTTTACGTGTTAAGGGGTATCTAGAGAGTGGGATAGGTTTAAAAACTACCCTCACCCTAACGCGTACACTAACCCTAACCCCTACCCTAACACTAACGCGTACCCTAATCCTAACCCGTACCCTAAACCGAGCCCTAACCCTAACACTAACCCTAAACCTAACCCTAACCCATACCCTACGCCCTACCCGAACCCCTCCCAGAACCCGTACCCTAAGCCGTACCCTAACCCTCACCCTAACCCTAACCCTAACCCTATGCTACCCTTGACTGCTTCTGCCTCCAATAGATTTCGTAAGCACTAGTGTTTTAAGGAACAGGTTAAAAAGAGAATCCTAATGTGATTTCTTGATAATGGGTGTGTTCCTTATCTTCTCCTCGTGTCTAAACTCTTCTGCATGGCTGGACCCCCAAATAATATTCCTTTACGTGCTAAGTGGTATCTAGAGAGTGGGATAGGTTTAATAACTACCCTCACCCTAACGCGTACCCTAACCCTAACCCCTACCCTAACCCTAACGCGTACCCTAATCCTAACCCGTACCCTAAACCGAGCCCTAAACCTAACGCTAGCCCTAACCCTAATCCTAACCCATACCCTACGCCCTACCCGAACCCCTCCCCGAACCCGTACCCTAAGCCATACCCTAGCCCTCACCCTAACCCTAACACTAACCCTAAGCTACCCTTGACTGCTTCTGCCTCCAATAGATTTCCTAAGCACTAGTGTTTTAAGGAACAGGTTAAAAAGAGAATCCTAATGTGATTTCGTGATAATGGGTGTGTTCCTTATCTTCTCCTAGTGTCTAAACTCTTCTCCATGGCTGGACCCCCAAATAATATTCTTTTCCGTGCTAAGGGGTATCTAGAGAGTGGGATAGGTTTAATAACTAACCTCACCCTAACGCGTACCCTAACCCTATCCCCTACCCTAACCCTAGCGCGTACCCTAAACCTAACCCGTACCCTAAACCGAGCCCTAACCCTAACACTAACTCTAACCCTAACCCTAACCCATACCCTACGCCCTACCCGAACCCCTCCCTGAACCCGTACCCTAAACCGTACCCTAACCCTCACCCTAACCCTAACCCTAACCCTAAGCTACCCTTGATGGCTTCTGCCTCCAATAGGTTTCCTAAGCACTAGTGTTTTAAGGAACAGGTTAAAAAGAGAATCCTAATGTGATTTCTTGATAATGGGTGTGTTCCTTATCTTCTCCTCGTGTCTAAACTCTTCTCCATGGCTGGACCCCCAAATAATATTCCTTTACGTGCTAAGGGGTATCTAGAGAGTGGGATAGATTTAATAACTACCCTCACCCTAACGCATACCCTAACCCTAACCACTACCCTAACCCTAACGCGTACCCTAATCCTAACCCGTACCCTAAACCGAGCCCTAACCCTAACCCTTGCCCTAACCCTAACCCTAACCCATACCCTACGCCCTACCCGAACCCCTCCCCGAACCCGTACCCTAAGCCGTACCCTAACCCTCACCCTAACCCTAACCCTAACCCTAAGCTACCCTTGACTGCTTCTGCCTCCAATAGATTTCCTAAGCACTAGTGTTTTAAGGAACAGGTTAAAAAGAGAATCCTAATGTGATTTCTTGATAATGGGTGTGTTCCTTATCTTCTCCTAGTGTCTAAACTCTTCTCCATGGCTGGACCACCAAATAATATTCCTTTACGTGCTAAGGGGTATCTACAGAGTGGGATAGGTTTAATAACTAACCTCACCCTATCGCGTACCCTAACCCTAACCCCTACCCTAACACTAACACGTACCCTAATCCTAACCCGTACCCTAAACCGAGCCCTAACCCTAACACTAAACCTAACCCTAACCCTAACCCATACCCTACGCCCTACCCGAACCCCTCCCCGAACCCGTACCCTAAGCCATACCCTAACCCTCACCCTAACCCTAACCCTAACTCTAAGCTACCCTTGACTGCTTCTGCCTCCAATAGATTTCCTAAGCACTAATGTTTTAAGGAACAGGTGAAAAAGAGAATCCTAATGTGATTTCTTGATAATGGGTGTGTTCCTTATCTTCTCCTCGTGTCTAAACTCTTCTCCATGGTTGGACCCCCAAATAATATTCCTTTACGTGCTAAGGGGTTTCTAGAGAGTGTGATAGGTTTAATAACTACCCGCACCCTAATGCGTACCCTAACCCTAACCCCGACCCTAACCCTAACGCGTACCCTAATCCGAACCCATACCCTAAACCGAGCCCTAACCCTAACACTAGCCCTAACCCTATACCTAACCCATACCCTACGCCCTACCCGAACCCCTCCCTGAACCCGTACCCTAAGCCATACCCTAACCCTCACCCTAACCCTAACCCTAACCCTAAGCTACCCTTGACTGCTTCTGCCTCCAATAGATTTCCTAAGCACTTGTGTTTTAAGGAACAGGTTAAAAAGAGAATCCTAATGTGATTTCGTGAAAATGGGTGTGTTCCTTATCTTCTCCTAGTGTCTAAACTCTTCTCCATGGCTGGACCCCCATTAATATTCCTTTACGTGTTAAGGGGTATCTAGAGAGTGGGATAGGTTTAAAAACTACCCTCACCCTAACGCGTACACTAACCCTAACCCTTACCCTAACACTAACGCGTACCCTAATCCTAACCCGTACCCTAAACCGAGCCCTAACCCTAACACTAACCCTAAACCTAACCCTAACCCATACCCTACGCCCTACCCGAACCCCTCCCCGAACCCGTACCCTAAGCCGTACCCTAACCCTCACCCTAACCCTAACCCTAACCCTAAGCTACCCTTGACTGCTTCTGCCTCCAATAGATTTCGTAAGCACTAGTGTTTTAAGGAACAGGTTAAAAAGAGAATCCTAATGTGATTTCTTGATAATGGGTGTGTTCCTTATCTTCTCCTCGTGTGTAAACTCTTCTGCATGGCTGGACCCCCAAATAATATTCCTTTACGTGCTAAGTGGTATCTAGAGAGTGGGATAGGTTTAATAACTACCCTCACCCTAACGCGTACCCTAACCCTAACCCCTACCCTAACACTAACGCGTACCCTAATCCTAACCCGTACCCTAAACCGAGCCCTAAACCTAACGCTAGCCCTAACCCTAATCCTAACCCATACCCTACGCCCTACCCGAACCCCTCCCCGAACCCGTACCCTAAGCCATACCCTAGCCCTCACCCTAACCCTAACACTAACCCTAAGCTACCCTTGACTGCTTCTGCCTCCAATAGATTTCCTAAGCACTAGTGATTTAAGGAACAGGTTAAAAAGAGAATCCTAATGTGATTTCGTGATAATGGGTGTGTTCCTTATCTTCTCCTAGTGTCTAAACTCTTCTCCATGGCTGGACCCCCAAATAATATTCTTTTACGTGCTAAGGGGTATCTAGAGAGTGGGATAGGTTTAATAACTAACCTCACCCTAACGCGTATCCTAACCCTATCCCCTACCCTAACCCTAGCGCGTACCCTAAACCTAACCCGTACCCTAAACCGAGCCCTAACCCTAACACTAACTCTAACCCTAACCCTAACCCATACCCTACGCCCTACCCGAACCCCTCCCTGAACCCGTACCCTAAACCGTACCCTAACCCTCACCCTAACCCTAACCCTAACCCTAAGCTACCCTTGATGGCTTCTGCCTAGAATAGGTTTCCTAAGCACTAGTGTTTTAAGGAACAGGTTAAAAAGAGAATCCTAATGTGATTTCTTGATAATGGGTGTGTTCCTTATCTTCTCCTCGTGTCTAAACTCTTCTCCATGGCTGGACCCCCAAATAATATTCCTTTACGTGCTAAGGGGTATCTAGAGAGTGGGATAGATTTAATAACTACCCTCACCCTAACGCGTACCCAAACCCTAACCACTACCCTAACCCTAACGCGTACCCTAATCCTAACCCGTACCCTAAACCGAGCCCTAACCCTAACCCTTGCCCTAACCCTAACCCTAACCCATACCCTACGCCCTACCCGAACCCCTCCCCGAACCCGTACCCTA
The DNA here is from genome assembly GCF_949987535.1 of Balaenoptera acutorostrata. Classification (NCBI taxonomy): domain Eukaryota; kingdom Metazoa; phylum Chordata; class Mammalia; order Artiodactyla; family Balaenopteridae; genus Balaenoptera; species Balaenoptera acutorostrata. Next base: position 150,478 of record NW_026646016.1, read on the forward strand.
AGCCGTACCCTAACCCTCACCCTAACCCTAACCCTAACCCTAAGCTACCCTTGACTGCTTCTGCCTCCAATAGATTTCCTAAGCACTAGTGTTTTAAGGAACAGGTTAAAAAGAGAATCCTAATGTGATTTCTTGATAATGGGTGTGTTCCTTATCTTCTCCTAGTGTCTAAACTCTTCTCCATGGCTGGACCACCAAATAATATTCCTTTACGTGCTAAGGGGTATCTACAGAGTGGGATAGGTTTAATAACTAACCTCACCCTATCGCGTACCCTAACCCTAACCCCTACCCTAACACTAACACGTACCCTAATCCTAACCCGTACCCTAAACCGAGCCCTAACCCTAACACTAAACCTAACCCTAACCCTAACCCATAACCGACGCCCTACCCGAACCCCTCCCCGAACCCGTACCCTAAGCCATACCCTAACCCTCACCCTAACCCTAACCCTAACCCTAAGCTACCCTTGACTGCTTCTGCCTCCAATAGATTTCCTAAGCACTAATGTTTTAAGGAACAGGTGAAAAAGAGAATCCTAATGTGATTTCTTGATAATGGGTGTGTTCCTTATCTTCTCCTCGTGTCTAAACTCTTCTCCATGGTTGGACCCCCAAATAATATTCCTTTACGTGCTAAGGGGTTTCTAGAGAGTGTGATAGGTTTAATAACTACCCGCACCCTAATGCGTACCCTAACCCTAACCCCTACCCTAACCCTAACGCGTACCCTAATCCGAACCCATACCCTAAACCGAGCCCTAACCCTAACACTAGCCCTAACCCTATACCTAACCCATACCCTACGCCCTACCCGAACCCCTCCCTGAACCCGTACCCTAAGCCATACCCTAACCCTCACCCTAACCCTAACCCTAACCCTAAGCTCCCCTTGAATGCTTCTGCCTCCAATAGATTTCCTAAGCACTAGTGTTTTAAGGAACAGGTTAAAAAGAGAATCCTAATGTGATTTCGTGAAAATGGGTGTGTTCCTTATCTTCTCCTAGTGTCTAAACTCTTCTCCATGGCTGGACCCCCATTAATATTCCTTTACGTGTTAAGGGGTATCTAGAGAGTGGGATAGGTTTAAAAACTACCCTCACCCTAACGCGTACACTAACCCTAACCCCTACCCTAACCCTAACGCGTACCCTAATCCTAACCCGTACCCTAAACCGAGCCCTAACCCTAACAGTAACCCTAAACCTAACCCTAACCCATACCCTACGCCCTACCCGAACCCCTCCCCGAACCCGTACCCTATGCCGTACCCTAACCCTCACCCTAACCCTAACCCTAACCCTAAGCTACCCTTGACTGCTTCTGCCTCCAATAGATTTCGTAAGCACTAGTGTTTTAAGGAACAGGTTAAAAAGAGAATCCTAATGTGATTTCTTGATAATGGGTGTGTTCCTTATCTTCTCCTAGTGTCTAAACTCTTCTCCATGGCTGGACCCCCAAATAATATTCCTTTACGTGCTAAGGGGTATCTAGAGAGTGGGATAGGTTTAATAACTAACCTCACCCTATCGCGTACCCTAACCCTAACCCCTACCCTAACACTAACGTGTACCCTAATCCTAACCCGTACCCTAAACCGAGCCCTAACCCTAACACTAACCCTAACGCTAACCCTAACCCATACCCTACGCCCTACCCGAACCCCTCCCTGAACCCGTACCCTAAACCGTACCCTAACCCTCACCCTAACCCTAACCCTAACCCTAAGCTACCCTTGACTGCTTCTGCCTCCAATAGATTTCCTAAGCACTAGTGTTTTAAGGAACAGGTGAAAAAGAGAATCCTAATGTGATTTCTTGATAATGGGTGTATTCCTTATCTTCTCCTCGTGTCTAAACTCTTCTCCATGGCTGGACCCCCAAATAATATACCTTTACGTGCTAAGGGGTATCTAGAGAGTGTGATAGGTTTAATAACTACCCCCAACCTAACGCGTACCCTAACCCTAACCCCTACCCTAACCCTAACGCGTACCCTAATCCTAACCCATACCCTAAACCGAGCCCTAACCCTAACACTAGCCCTAACCCTATACCTAACCCATACCCTACGCCCTACCCAAACCCCTCCCCGAACCCGTACCCTAAGCCATACCCTAACCCTCACCCTAACCCTAACCCTAACCCTAAGCTACCCTTGATTGCTTCTGCCACCAATAGATTTCCTAAGCACTAGTGTTTTAAGGAACAGGTTAAAAAGAGAATCCTAATGTGATTTCGTGATAATGGGTGTGTTCCTTATCTTCTCCTAGTGTCTAAACTATTCTCCATGGCTGGAACCCCAATAATATTCCTGTACGTGCTAAGGGGTATCTACAGAGTGGGATAGGTTTAATAACTAACCTCACCCTATCGCGTACCCTAACCCTAATCCCTACCCTAACACTAACACGTACCCTAATACGAACCCGTACCCTACACCGAGCCCTAACCCTAACACTAAACCTAACCCTAACCCTAACCCATACCCTACGCCCTACCCGAACCCCTCCCCGAACCCGTACCCTAAGCCATACCCTAACCCTCACCCTAACCCTAACCCTAACCCTAAGCTACCCTTGACTGCTTCTGCCTCCAATAGATTTCCTAAGCACTAGTGTTTTAAGGAACAGGTGAAAAAGAGAATCCTAATGTGATTTCTTGATAATGGGTGTGTTCCTTATCTTCTCCTCGTGTCTAAACTCTTCTCCATGGTTGGACCCCCAAATAATATTCCTTTACGTGCTAAGGGGTTTCTAGAGAGTGTGATAGGTTTAATAACTACCCGCACCCTAATGCGTACCCTAACCCTAACCCCTACCCTAACCCTAACGCGTACCCTAATCCGAACCCATACCCTAAACCGAGCCCTAACCCTAACACTAGCCCTAACCCTATACCTAACCCATACCCTACGCCCTACCCGAACCCCTCCCCGAACCCATACCCTAAGCCATACCCTAACCCTCACCCTAACCCTAACCCTAACCCTAAGCTACCCTTGACTGCTTCTGCCTCCAATAGATTTCCTAAGCACTAGTGTTTTAAGGAACAGGTTAAAAAGAGAATCCTAATGTGATTTCGTGATAATGGGTGTGTTCCTTATCTTCTCCTAGTGTCTAAACTCTTCTCCATGGCTGGACCCCCATTAATATTCCTTTACGTGCTAAGGGGTATCTAGAGAGTGGGATAGGTTTAATAACTACCCTCACCCTAACGCGTACACTAACCCTAACCCCTACCCTAACCCTAACGCGTACCCTAATCCTAACCCGTACCCTAAACCGAGCCCTAACCCTAACACTAACCCTAACCCTAAACCTAACCCATACCCTACGCCCTACCCGAACCCCTCCCCCAACCCGTACCCTAAGCCATACCCTAGCCCTCACCCTAACCCTAACACTAACCCTAAGCTACCCTTGACTGCTTCTGCCTCCAATAGATTTCCTAAGCACTAGTGTTTTAAGGAACAGGTTAAAAAGAGAATCCTAATGTGATTTCGTGATAATGGGTGTGTTCCTTATCTTCTCCTAGTGTCTAAACTCTTCTCCATGGCTGGACCCCCAAATAATATTCTTTTACGTGCTAAGGGGTATCTAGAGAGTGGGATAGGTTTAATAACTACCCTCACCCTAACGCGTACCCTAACCCTAACCCCTACCCTAACCCTAGCACGTACCCTAATCCTAACCCGTACCCTAAACCGAGCCCTAACCCTAACACTAACTCTAACCCTAACCCTAACCCATACCCTACGCCCTACCCGAACCCCTCCCTGAACCCGTACCCTAAACCGTACCCTAACCCTCACCCTAACCCTAACCCTAACCCTAAGCTACCCTTGACGGCTTCTGCCTCCAATAGATTTCCTAAGCACTAGTGTTTTAAGGAACAGGTTAAAAAGAGAATCCTAATGTGATTTCTTGATAATGGGTGTGTTCCTTATCTTCTCCTCGTGTCTAAACTCTTCTCCATGGCTGGACCCCCAAATAATATTCCTTTACGTGCTAAGGGCTATCTAGAGAGTGGGATAGGTTTAATAACTACCCTCACCCTAACGCGTTCCCTAACCCTAACCCCTACCCTAACCCTAACGTGTACCCTAATCCTAACCCGTACCCTAAACCGAGCCCTAACCCTAACACTAGCCCTAACCCTAACCCTAACCAATACCCTACGCGCTACCCGAACCCCTCCCCGAACCCGTACCCTAAGCCGTACCCTAACCCTCACCCTAACCCTAACCCTAACCCTAAGCTACCCTTGACTGCTTCTGCCTCCAATAGATTTCCTAAGCACTAGTGTTTTAAGGAACAGGTTAAAAAGAGAATCCTAATGTGATTTCTTGATAATGGGTGTGTTCCTTATCTTCTCCTAGTGTCTAAACTCTTCTCCATGGCTGGACCCCCAAATAATATTCCTTTACGTGCTAAGGGGTATCTAGAGAGTGGGATAGGTTTAATAACTAACCTCACCCTATCGCGTACCCTAAACCTAACCCCTACCCTAACACTAACGCGTACCCTAATCCTAACCCTTACCCTAAACCGAGCCCTAACCCTAACACCTACCCTAACCCTAACCCTAACCCATACCCTACGCCCTACCCGAACCCCTCCCCGAACCTGTACCCTAAGCCATACCCTAACCCTCACCCTAACCCTAACCCTAACCCTAAGCTACCCTTGACTGCTTCTGCCTCCAATAGATTTCCTAAGCACTAGTGTTTTAAGGAACAGGTGAAAAAGAGAATCCTAATGTTATTTCTTGATAATGGGTGTATTCCTTATCTTCTCCTCGTGTCTAAACTCTTCTCCATGGCTGGACCCCCAAATAATATACCTTTACGTGCTAAGGGGTATCTAGAGAGTGTGATAGGTTTAATAACTACCCCCAACCTAACGCGTACCCAAACCCTAACCCCTACCCTAACCCTAACGCGTACCCTAATCCTAACCCATACCCTAAACCGAGCCCTAACCCTAACACTAGCCCTAACCCTATACCTAACCCATACCCTACGCCCTACCCGAACCCCTCCCCGAACCCGTACCCTAAGCCGTACCCTAACCCTCACCCTAACCCTAACCCTAACCCTAAGCTACCCTTGATGGCTTCTGCCTCCAATAGATTTCCTAAGCACTAGTGTTTTAAGGAACAGGTTAAAAAGAGAATCCTAATGTGATTTCGTGATAATGGGTGTGTTCCTTATCTTCTCCTAGTGTCTAAACTCTTCTCCATGGCTGGACCCCCAAATAATATTCCTTTACGTGCTAAGGGGTATCTAGAGAGTGGGACAGGTTTAATAACTACCCTCACCCTAAAGCGTACCCTTACCCTAACCACTACCCTAACACTAACGCGTACCCTAATCCTAAACCGTACACTTAACCGAGCCCTAACCCTAACACTAACCCTAATCCTAACCCTAACCCATACCCTACGCCCTACCCGAACCCCTCCCCGAACCCGTACCCTAAGCCGTACCCTAACCCTCACCCTAACCCTAACCCTAACCCTAAGCTACCCTTGACTGCTTCTTCCTCCAATAGATTTGCTAAGCACTAGTGTTTTAAGGAACAGGTTAAAAAGAGAATCCTAATGTGATTTCTTGATAATGGGTGTGTTCCTTATCTTCTCCTCGTGTCTAAACTCTTCTCCATGGCTGGACCCCCAAATAATATTCCTTTACGTGCTAAGGGGTATCTAGAGAGTGGGATAGGTTTAATAACTATCCTCACCCTAACGCGTACCCTAACCCTAACCCCTACCCTAACCCTAACGCGTACCCTAATCCTAACCCGTAACCTAAACCGAGCCCTAAACCTAACACTAGCCCTAACCCTAACCCTAACCCATACCCTACGCTCTACCCGAACCCCTCCCAGAACCCGTACCCTAAGCCGTACCCTAACCCTCACCCTAACCCTAACCCTAACCCTAAGCTACCCTTGACTGCTTCTGCCTCCAATAGATTCCTAAGCACTAGTGTTTTAAGGAACAGGTTAAAAAGAGAATCCTAATGTGATTTCGTTATAATGGGTGTGTTCCTTATCTTCTCCTCGTGTCTAAACTCTTCTCCATGGCTGGACCCCCAAATAATATTCCTTTACGTGCTAAGGGGTATCTAGAGAGTGGGATAGGTTTAATAACTACCATCACCCTAACGCGTTCCCTAACCCTAACCCCTACCCTAACACTAACGCGTACCCTAATCCTAACCCGTACCCTAAACCGAGCCCTAACCCTAACACTAGCCCTAACCCTAACCCTAACCAATACCCTACGCCCTACCCGAACCCCTCCCCGAACCCGTACCCTAAGCCGTACCCTAACCCTCACCCTAACCCTAACCCTAAGCTACCCTTGACTGCTTCTGCCTCCAATAGATTTCCTAAGCACTAGTGTTTTAAGGAACAGTTTAAAAAGAGAATCATATTGTGATTTCTTGATAATGGGTGTGTTCCTTATCTTCTCCTAGTGTCTAAACTCTTCTCCATGGCTGGACCCCCAAATAATATTCCTTTACGTGCTAAGGGGTATCTAGAGAGTGGGATAGGTTTAATAACTACCATCACCCTAACGCGTTCCCTAACCCTAACCCCTACCCTAACACTAACGCGTACCCTAATCCTAACCCGTACCCTAAACCGAGCCCTAACCCTAATACTAGCCCTAACCCTAACCCTAACCAATACCCTACGCCCTACCCGAACCCCTCCCCGAACCCGTACCCTAAGCCGTACCCTAACCCTCACCCTAACCCTAACCCTAAGCTACCCTTGACTGCTTCTGCCTCCAATAGATTTCCTAAGCACTAGTGTTTTAAGGAACAGTTTAAAAAGAGAATCATATTGTGATTTCTTGATAATGGGTGTGTTCCTTATCTTCTCCTCGTGTCTAAACTCTTCTCCATGGCTGGACCCCCAAATAATATTCCTTTACGTGCTAAGGGGTATCTAGAGAGTGGGATAGGTTTAATAACTACACTCACCCTAAAGCGTACCCTAACCCTAACCACTACCCTAACACTAACACGTACCCTAATCCTAACCCGTACCCTAAACCGAGCCCTAACCCTAACACTAACCCTAACCCTAACCCTAACCCATACCCTACGCCCTACCCGAACCCCTCCCCGAACCCGTACCCTAAGCCGTACCCTAACCCTCACCCTAACCCTAACCCTAACCCTAAGCTACCCTTGACTGCTTCTGCCTCCAATAGATTTCCTAAGCACTAGTGTTTTAAGGAACAGGTGAAAAAGAGAATCCTAATGTGATTTCTTGATAATGGGTGTGTTCCTTATATTCTCCTCGTGTCTAAACTCTTCTCCATGGTTGGACCCCCAAATAATATTCCTTTACGTGCTAAGGGGTTTCTAGAGAGTGTGATAGGTTTAATAACTACCCTCACCCTAACGCGTACCCTAACCCTAACCCCTACCCTAACCCTAACGCGTACCCTAATCCTAACCCGTACCCTAAACCGAGCCCTAAACCTAACGCTAGCCCTAACCCTAACCCTAACCCATACCCTACGCCCTACCCGAACCCCTCCCCGAGCCCGTACCCTAAGCCATACCCTAGCCCTCACCCTAACCCTAACACTAACCCTAAGCTACCCTTGACTGCTTCTGCCTCCAATAGATTTCCTAAGCACTAGTGTTTTAAGGAACAGGTTAAAAAGAGAATCCTAATGTGATTTCGTGATAATGGGTGTGTTCCTTATCTTCTCCTAGTGTCTAAACTCTTCTCCATGGCTGGACCACCAAATAATATACTTTTACGTGCTAAGGGGTATCTAGAGAGTGGGATAGGTTTAATAACTACCCTCACCCTAACGCGTACCCTAACCCTAACCCCTACCCTAACCCTAGCGCGTACCCTAATCCTAACCCGTACCCTAAACCGAGCCCTAACCCTAACACTAGCCCTAACCCTAACCCTAACCAATACCCTACGCGCTACCCGAAACCCTCCCCGAACCCGTACCCTAAGCCGTACCCTAACCCTCACCCTAACCCTAACCCTAACCCTAAGCTACCCTTGACTGCTTCTGCCTCCAATAGATTTCCTAAGCACTAGTGTTTTAAGGAACAGGTTAAAAAGAGAATCCTAATGTGATTTCTTGATAATGGGTGTGTTCCTTATCTTCTCCTAGTGTCTAAACTCTTCTCCATGGCTGGACCCCCAAATAATATTCCTTTACGTGCTAAGGGGTATCTAGAGAGTGGGATAGGTTTAATAACTACCCTCACCCTAACGCGTACCCTAACCCTAACCCCTACCCTAACCCTAACGCGTACCCTAATCCTAACCCGTACCCTAAACCGAGCCCTAAACCTAACACTAGCCCTAACCCTAACCCTAACCCATACCCTACGCTCTACCCGAACCCCTCCCCGAACCCGTACCCTAAGCCGTACCCTAACCCTCACCCTAACCCTAAACCTAACCCTAAGCTACCCTTGACTGCTTCTGCCTCCAATAGATTTCCTAAGCAAAAGTGTTTTAAGGAACAGGTTAAAAAGAGAATCCTAATGGGATTTCGTGATAATGGGTGTGTTCTTTATCTTCTCCTCGTGTCTAAACTTTTCTCCATGGCTGGACCCACAAATAATATTGCTTTACGTGCTAAGGGGTATCTAGAGAGTGGGATAGGTTTAATAACTACTCCCACCCTAACGCGTACCCTAACCCTAACCCCTACCCTAACCCTAACGCGTACCCTAATCCTAACCCGTACCCTAAACCGAGCCCTAACCCTAACCCTTGCCCTAACCCTAACCCATACCCTACGCCCTACCCGAACCCCTCCCCGAACCCGTACCCTAAGCCGTACCCTAACCCTCACCCTAACCCTAACCCTAACCCTAAGCTACCCTTGACTGCTTCTGCCTCCAATAGATTTCCTAAGCACTAGTGTTTTAAGGAACAGGTTAAAAAGAGAATCCTAATGGGATTTCTTGATAATGGGTGTGTTCCTTATCTTCTCCTAGTGTCTAAACTCTTCTCCATGGTTGGACCCCCAAATAATATTCCTTTACGTGCTAAGAGGTATCTAGAGAGTGGGATAGGTTTAATAACTACCCTCACCCTAACGCGTATACTAACCCTAACCCCTACCCTAACCCTAACGCGTACCCTAATCCTAACCCGTACCCTAAACCGAGCCCTAAACCTAACGCTAGCCCTAACCCTAACCCTAACCCATACCCTACGCCCTACCCGAACCCCTCCCCGAACCCGTACCCTAAGCCATACCCTAGCCCTCACCCTAAACCTAACACTAACCCTAAGCTACCCTTGACTGCTTCTGCCTCCAATAGATTTCCTAAGCACTAGTGTTTTAAGGAACAGGTTAAAAAGAGAATCCTAATGTGATTTCGTGATAATGGGTGTGTTCCTTATCTTCTCCTAGTGTCTAAACTCTTCTCCATGGCTGGACCCCCAAATAATATGCTTTTACGTGCTAAGGGGTATCTAGAGAGTGGGATAGGTTTAATAACTACCCTCACCCTAACGCGTACCCTAACTCTAACCCCTACCCTAACCCTAGCGCGTACCCTAATCCTAACCCGTACCCTAAACCGAGCCCTAACCCTAACACTAACTCTAACGCTAACCCTAACCCATAACCTACGCCCTACCCGAACCCCTCCCTGAACCCGTACCCTAAACCGTACCCTAACCCTCACCCTAACCCTAACCCTAACCCTAAGCTACCCTTGACGGCTTCTGCCTCCAATAGATTTCCTAAGCACTAGTGTTTTAAGGAACAGGTTAAAAAGAGAATCCTAATGTGATTTCTTGATAATGGGTGTGTTCCTTATCTTCTCCTCGTGTCTAAACTCTTCTCCATGGCTGGACCCCAAAATAATATTCCTTTACGTGCTAAGGGGTATCTAGAGAGTGGGATAGGTTTAATAACTACCCTCACCCTAACGCGTTCCCTAACCCTAACCCCTACCCTAACCCTAACGCGTACCATAATCCTAACCCGTACCCTAAACCGAGCGCTAACCCTAACACTAGCCCTAACCCTAACCCTAACCAATTCCCTACGCACTACCCGAACCCCTCCCCGAACCCGTACCCTAAGCCGTACCCTAACCCTCACCCTAACCCTAACCCTAACCCTAAGCTACACTTGACTGCTTCTGCCTCCAATAGATTTCCTAAGCACTAGTGTTTTAAGGAACAGGTTAAAAAGAGAATCCTAATGTGATTTCTTGATAATGGGTGTGTTCCTTATCTTCTCCTAGTGTCTAAACTCTTCTTCATGGCTGGACCCCCAAATAATATACCTTTACGTGCTAAGGGGTATCTAGAGAGTGTGATAGGTTTAATAACAACCCCCAACCTAACGCGTACCCTAACCCTAACCCCTACCCTAACCCTAACGCGTACCCTAATCCTAACCCATACCCTAAACCGAGCCCTAACCCTAACACTAGCCCTAACACTATACCTAACCCATACCCTACGCCCTACCCGAACCCCTCCCCGAACCCGTACCCTAAGCCATACCCTAACCCTCACCCTAACCCTAACCCTAACCCTAAGCTACCCTTGATTGCTTCTGCCACCAATAGATTTCCTAAGCACTAGTGTTTTAAGGAACAGGTTAAAAAGAGAATCCTAATGTGATTTCGTGATAATGGGTGTGTTCCTTATCTTCTCCTAGTGTCTAAACTCTTCTCCATGGCTGGACCCCCAATAATATTCCTGTACGTGCTAAGGGGTATCTAGAGAGTGGGATAGGTTTAATAACTACCCTCACCCTAACGCGTACACTAACCCTAACCCCTACCCTAACACTAACGCATACCGTAATCCTAACCCGTACCCTAAACCGAGCCCTAACCCTAACAATAACCCTAACCCTAACCCTAACCCTAACCCTAACCCTAACCCATACCCTACGCCCTACCCGAACCCCTCCCCGAACCCGTACTCTAAGCCGTACCCTAACCCTCACCCTAACCCTAACCCTAACCCTAAGCTACCCTTGACGGCTTCTGCCTCCAATAGATTTCCTAAGCACTAGTGTTTTAAGGAACAGGTTAAAAAGAGAATCCTAATGTGATTTCTTGATAATGGGTGTGTTCCTTATCTTCTCCTAGTGTCTAAACTCTTCTCCATGGCTGGACACCCAAATAATATTCCTTTACGTGCTAAGGGGTATCTAGAGAGTGGGATAGGTTTAATAACTAACCTCACCCTAAAGCGTACCCTTACCCTAACCACTACCCTAACACTAACGCGTACCCTAATCCTAACCCGTACCCTTAACCGAGCCCTAACCCTAACACTAACCCTAACCCTAACCCTAACCCATACCCTACGCCCTACCCGAACCCCTCCCCGAACCCGTATCCTAAGCCGTACCCTAACCCTCACCCTAACCCTAACCCTAACCCTAAGCTACCCTTGACTGCTTCTTCCTCCAATAGATTTCCTAAGCACTAGTGTTTTAAGGAACAGGTTAAAAAGAGAATCCTAATGTGATTTCTTGATAATGGGTGTGTTCCTTATCTTCTCCTCGTGTCTAAACTCTTCTCCATGGCTGGACCCCCAAATAATATTCCTTTACGTGCTAAGGGGTATCTAGAGAGTGGGATAGATTTAATAACTACCCTCACCCTAACGCGTACCCTAACCCTAACCCCTACCCTAACCCTAACGCGTACCCTAATCCTAACCCGTACCCTAAACCGAGCCCTAACCCTAACCCTTGCCCTAACCCTAATCCTAACCCATACCCTACGCCCTACCCGAACCCCTCCCCGAACCCGTACCCTAAGCCGTACCCTAAACCTCACCCTAACCCTAACCCTAACCCTAAGCTACCCTTGACTGCTTCTGCCTCCAATAGATTTCCTAAGCACTAGTGTTTTAAGGAACAGGTGAAAAAGAGAATCCTAATGTGATTTCTTGATAATGGGTGTGTTCCTTATCTTCTCCTCGTGTCTAAACTCTTCTCCATGGCTGGACCCCCAAATAATATACCTTTACGTGCTAAGGGGTATCTAGAGAGTGTGATAGGTTTAATAACTACCCCCACCCTAACGCGTACCCTAACCCTAACCCCTACCCTAACACTAACGCGTACCCTAATCCTAACCCATACCCTAAACCGAGCCCTAACCCTAACACTAGCCCTAACCCTATAACTAACCCATACCCTACGCCCTACCCGAACCACTCCCCGAACCCGTACCCTAAGCCATACCCTAACCCTCACCCTAACCCTAACCCTAACCCTAAGCTACCCTTGACTGCTTCTGCCTCCAATAGATTTCCTAAGCACTAGTGTTTTAAGGAACAGGTTAAAAAGAGAATCCTAATGGGATTTCTTGATAATGGGTGTGTTCCTTATCTTCTCCTAGTGTCTAAACTCTTCTCCATGGCTGGACCCCCAATAATATACCTGTACGTGCTAAGGGGTATCTAGAGAGTGGGATAGGTTTAATAACTACCCTCACCCTAACGCGTACACTAACCCTAACCCCTACCCAAACCCTAACGCGTGCCCTAATCCTAACCCGTACCCTAAACCGAGCCCTAACCCTAACAATAACCCTAACCCTAACCCTAACCCTAACCCTAACCCATACCCTACGCCCTACCCGAACCCCTGCCCGAACCCGTACCCTAAGCCGTACCCTAACCCTCACCCTAACCCTAACCCTAACCCTAAGCTACCCTTGACGGCTTCTGCCTCCAATAGATTTCCTAAGCACTAGTGTTTTAAGGAACAGGTTAAAAAGAGAATCCTAATGTGATTTCTTGATAATGGGTGTGTTCCTTATCTTCTCCTGGTGTCTAAACTCTTCTCCATGGCTGGACACCCAAATAATATTCCTTTACGTGCTAAGGGGTATCTAGAGAGTGGGATAGGTTTAATAACTACCCTCACCCTAAAGCGTACCCTTACCCTAACCACTACCCTAACACTAACGCGTACCCTAATCCTAACCCGTACCCTTAACCGAGCCCTAACCCTAACACTAACCCTAACCCTAACCCTAACCCATACCCTACGCCCTACCCGAACCCCTAACCGAACCCGTATCCTAAGCCGTACCCTAACCCTCACCCTAACCCTAACCCTAACACTAAGCTACCCTTGACTGCTTCTTCCTCCAATAGATTTCCTAAGCACTAGTGTTTTAAGGAACAGGTTAAAAAGAGAATCCTAATGTGATTTCTTGATAATGGGTGTGTTCCTTATCTTCTCCTCGTGTCTAAACTCTTCTCCATGGCTGGACCCCCAAATAATATTCCTTTACGTGCTAAGGGGTATCTAGAGAGTGGGATAGATTTAATAACTACCCTCACCCTAACGCGTACTCTAACCCTAACCCCTACCCTAACCCTAACGCGTACCCTAATCCTAACCCGTACCTTAAACCGAGCCCTAACCCTAACCCTTGCCCTAACCCTAACCCTAACCCATACCCTACGCCCTACCCGAACCCCTCCCCGAACCCGTACCCTAAGCCATACCCTAGCCCTCACCCTAACCCAAACCCTAACCCTAAGCTACCCTTGACTGCTTCTGCCTCCAATAGATTTCCTAAGCACTAGTGTTTTAAGGAACAGGTTAAAAAGAGAATCCTAATGTGATTTCGTGATAATGGGTGTGTTCCTTATCTTCTCCTAGTGTCTAAACTCTTCTCCATGGCTGGACCCCCAAATAATATTCCTTTACGTGCTAAGGGGTATCTAGAGAGTGGGATAGGTTTAATAACTACCCTCACCCTAATGCGTACCCTAACCCTAACCCCTACCCTAACCCTAACGCGTACCCTAATCCTAACCCATACCCTACGCCCTTCCCGAACCCGTCCCCGAACCCGTACCCTAACCCTCACCCTAACCCTAACCCTAACCCTAAGCTACCCTTGACTGCTTCTGCCTCCAATAGATTTCCTCAGCACTAGTGTTTTAAGGAATAGGTTAAAAAGAGAATCCTAGGGGCTTCCCTGGTGGCGCAGTGGTTGAGAATCTGCCTGCCAATGCAGGGGACACGGGTTCGAGCCCTGGTCTGGGAAGATCCCACATGCCGCGGAGCGGCTGGGCCCGTGAGCCACAATTGCTGAGCCTGCGCGTCTGGAGCCTGTGCCCCGCGACGGGAGGGGCCGCGATAGAGAGAGGCCCGCGCACCGCGATGAAGAGCGGTCCCCGCACCGCGATGAAGAGTGGCCCCCGCTTGCCGCAACTGGAGAAAGCCCTCGCACGAACCGAAGACCCAACACAGCCAAAAATAAAAATAAATAAATAAAATAAAATCAAGTAAAAACTTAAAAAAAAAAAAAAAAAAAAAGAGAATCCTAATGTGATTTCTTCATAATGGGTGTGATCTTTATCTTATCCTAGTGTCGAAACTCTTCTCCATGGCTGGACCCCAAAATAATATTCCTTTACGTGCTAAGGGGTATCTACAGAGTGGGATAGGTTTAATAACTACCCTAACCCTAATGCGTACCCTAACCCTAACCCCTACCCTAACACTAACGCATACACTAATCCTAAACCGTACCCTAAACCGAGCCCTAACCCTAACACTAACCCTAACCCTAACCCTAACCCATACCCTACGCCCTACCCGAACCCCTCACCTAACCCGTACCCTAAGCCGTACCCTAATCCTAACCCTAATGCTAAGCTACCCTTGACTGCTTCTGCCTGCAATAGATTTCGTAAACAGTAGTGTTTTAAAAAACAGGTTCAAAAGAGAATCCTAATGTGACTTCTTGATAATGGATGTGTTCCTTATCTTATCCTGGTGTCTAAACTCTTCTCCATGACTGGACCCCGAAATAATATTCTTTTACGTCCTAAGGGGTATCTAGAGAGTGCGATAGGTTTAATAACTACCCTCACCCTAATGCGTACCCTAACCCTAACCCCTACCATAACCCTAACGCATACCCTAATCCTAACCCATACCATAAACCGAGACCTAACCCTAACACTAACAATAACCCTAACCCTAACCCATACCCTACGCCGTACCCGAACCCCTTCCCGAACCCGTACCCTAAGCCATACCCTAACCCTCACCCTAACCCTAACCCTAACCCTAAGCTACCCTTGACTGCTTCTGCCTCCAATAGATTTCCTAAGCACTAGTGTTTTAAGGAAGAGGTTAAAAAGAGAATCCTAATGTGATTTCGTGATAATGGGTGTGTTCCTTATCTTCTCCTAGTGTCTAAACTCTTCTCCATGGGTGGATCCCCAAATAATATTCCTTTACGTGCTAAGGGGTATCTAGAGAGTGGGATAGGTTTAATAACTACCCTCACCCTAACGCGTAACCTAACCCTAACCGCTACCCTAACCCTAACGAGTACCCTAATCCTAACCCATACCCTAAACCGAGCCCTAACCCTAACACTAACCCTAACCCTAACCCTAACCCATACCCTACGCCCTACCCGAATCCCTCCCCGAACCCATACCCTAAGCCGTACCCTAACCCTCACCCTAACCCTAACCCTAACCCTAAGCTACCCTTGAGTGCTTCTGCCTCCAATAGATTTCCTAACCACTAGTGTTTTAAGGAACAGTTTAAAAAGAGAATCATATTGTGATTTCTTGATAATGGGTGTGTTCCTTATCTTCTCCTAGTGTCTAAACCCTTCTCCATGACTGGACCCCCAAATAATATTCCTTTACGTGCTAAGGGGTATCTAGAGAGTGGGATAGGTTTAATAACTACCCTCACCCTAAAGCGTAACCTAACCCTAACCGCTACCTTAACAATAACGCGTACCCTAATCCTAACCCGAACCCTTAACCGAGCCCTAACCCTAACACTAACCCTAACCCTAACTCTAACCCATACCCTACGCCCTATCCGAATCCCTCCCCGAACCCGTACCCTACGCCGTACACTAACCCTCACCCTAACCCTAACCCTAACCCTAAGCTACCCTTGACGGCTTCTGCCTCCAATAGATTTCCTAAGCACTAGTGATTTAAGGAACAGGTTAAAAAGAGAATCCTAATGTGATTTCTTGATAATGGGTGTGTTCCTTATCTTCTCCTCTTGTCTAAACTCTTTTCCATGGCTGGACCACCAAATAATATTCCTTTACGTGCTAAGGGGTATCTAGAGAGTGTGATAGGTTTAATAACTACCCTCACCCTAACGTGTACCCTAACCCTAACCCCTACACTAACCCTAACGCGTACCCTAATCCTAACCCGTACCCCAAACCGAGCCCTAACCCTAACACTAGCCCTAACCCTAACCCTAACCCATACCCTACGCCCTACCCGAACCCCTCCCCGAACCCGTACCCTAAGCCATACCCTAAACCTCACCCTAACCCTAACCCTAACCCTAAGCTACCCTTGACTTCTTCTGCCTCCAATAGATTTCCTAAGCACTAGTGTTTTAAGGAACAGGTTAAAAAGAGAATCCTAAAGTGATTTCTTGATAATGGGTGTGTTCCTTATCTTCTCCTAGTGTCTAAACACTTCTCCATGGCTGGATCCCCAAATAATATTCCTTTACGTGCTAAGGGGTATCTAGAGAGTGGGATAGGTTTAATAACTAACCTCACCCTATCGCATACCCTAACCCTAACCCCTACCCTAACACTAACGCGTACCCTAATCCTAACCCGTACCCTAAACCGAGCCCTAACCCAAACACTAACCCTAACCCTAACCCTAACCCATAGCCTACGCCCTACCCGAACCCCTCCCCGAACCCGTAACCTAAGCCGTACCCTAACCCTCACCCTAACCCTACCCCTAACCCTAAGCTACCCTTGACTGCTTCTGCCTCCAATAGATTTCCTAAGCACTAGTGTTTTAAGGAACAGTTTAAAAAGAGAATCCTAATGTGATTTCTTGATAATGGGTGTGTTCCTTATCTTCTCCTAGTGTCTAAACTCTTCTCCATGGCTGGACCCCCAAATAATATTCCTTTACGTGCTAAGGGGTATCTAGAGAGTGGGATAGGTTTAATAACTACCCTCATCCTAACGCGTACCCTAACCCTAACCCCTACACTAACCCTAACGCGTACCCTAATCCTAACCCGTACCCTAAACCGAGCCCTAACCCTAACACTAGCCCTAACCCTAACCCTAACCCATACCCTACGCCCTACCCGAACCCCTCCCCGAACCCGTACCCTAAGCCGTACCCTAACCCTCACCCTAACCCTAACCCTAACCCTAAGCTACCCTTGACTGCTTTTGCCTCCAATAGATTTCCTAAGCACTAGTGTTTTAAGGAACAGGTTAAAAAGAGAATCCTAATGTGATTTCTTGATAATGGGTGTGTTCCTTATCTTCTCCTAGTGTCTAAACTCTTCTCCATGGCTGGACCCCCAAATAATATTCCTTTACGTGCTAAGGGGTATCTAGAGAGTGTGATAGGTTTAATAACTACCCCCACCCTAACGCGTACCCTAACCCTAACCCCTACCCTAACCCTAACGCGTACCCTAATCCTAACCCGTACCCTAAACCGAGCCCTAACCCTAACACTAACCCTAACCCTAACCCTAACCCATACCCTACGCCCTACCCGAACCCCTCCCCGAACCCGTACCCTAAGCCATACCCTAGCCCTCACCCTAACCCAAACCCTAACCCTAAGCTACCCTTGACTGCTTCTGCCTCCAATAGATTTCCTAAGCACTAGTGTTTTAAGGAACAGGTTAAAAAGAGAATCCTAATGTGATTTCGTGATAATGGGTGTGTTCCTTATCTTCTCCTAGTGTCTAAACTCTTCTCCATGGCTGGACCCCCAAATAATATTCCTTTACGTGCTAAGGGGTATCTAGAGAGTGGGATAGGTTTAATAACTACCCTCACCCTAATGCGTACCCTAACCCTAACCCCTACCCTAACCCTAACGCGTACCCTAATCCTAACCCATACCCTACGCCCTTCCCGAACCCGTCCCCGAACCCGTACCCTAACCCTCACCCTAACCCTAACCCTAACCCTAAGCTACCCTTGACTGCTTCTGCCTCCAATAGATTTCCTCAGCACTAGTGTTTTAAGGAATAGGTTAAAAAGAGAATCCTAATGTGATTTCTTCATAATGGGTGTGATCTTTATCTTATCCTAGTGTCGAAACTCTTCTCCATGGCTGGACCCCAAAATAATATTCCTTTACGTGCTAAGGGGTATCTACAGAGTGGGATAGGTTTAATAACTACCCTAACCCTAATGCGTACCCTAACCCTAACCCCTACCCTAACACTAACGCATACACTAATCCTAAACCGTACCCTAAACCGAGCCCTAACCCTAACACTAACCCTAACCCTAACCCTAACCCATACCCTACGCCCTACCCGAACCCCTCACCTAACCCGTACCCTAAGCCGTACCCTAACCCTAACCCTAATGCTAAGCTACCCTTGACTGCTTCTGCCTGCAATAGATTTCGTAAACAGTAGTGTTTTAAAAAACAGGTTCAAAAGAGAATCCTAATGTGACTTCTTGATAATGGATGTGTTCCTTATCTTATCCTGGTGTCTAAACTCTTCTCCATGACTGGACCCCGAAATAATATTCTTTTACGTCCTAAGGGGTATCTAGAGAGTGCGATAGGTTTAATAACTACCCTCACCCTAACGCGTACCCTAACCCTAACCCCTACCATAACCCTAACGCATACCCTAATCCTAACCCATACCATAAACCGAGACCTAACCCTAACACTAACAATAACCCTAACCCTAACCCATACCCTACGCCGTACCCGAACCCCTTCCCGAACCCGTACCCTAAGCCATACCCTAACCCTCACCCTAACCATAACCCTAACCCTAAGCTACCCTTGACTGCTTCTGCCTCCAATAGATTTCCTAAGCACTAGTGTTTTAAGGAACAGGTTAAAAAGAGAATCCTAATGTGATTTCGTGATAATGGGTGTGTTCCTTATCTTCTCCTCTTGTCTAAACTCTTTTCCATGGCTGGACCACCAAATAATATTCCTTTACGTGCTAAGGGGTATCTAGAGAGTGTGATAGGTTTAATAACTACCCTCACCCTAACGTGTACCCTAACCCTAACCCCTACACTAACCCTAACGCGTACCCTAATCCTAACCCGTACCCCAAACCGAGCCCTAACCCTAACACTAGCCCTAACCCTAACCCTAACCCATACCCTACGCCCTACCCGAACCCCTCCCCGAACCCGTACCCTAAGCCATACCCTAAACCTCACCCTAACCCTAACCCTAACCCTAAGCTACCCTTGACTGCTTCTGCCTCCAATAGATTTCCTAAGCACTAGTGTTTTAAGGAACAGGTTAAAAAGAGAATCCTAAAGTGATTTCTTGATAATGGGTGTGTTCCTTATCTTCTCCTAGTGTCTAAACACTTCTCCATGGCTGGATCCCCAAATAATATTCCTTTACGTGCTAAGGGGTATCTAGAGAGTGGGATAGGTTTAATAACTAACCTCACCCTATCGCATACCCTAACCCTAACCCCTACCCTAACACTAACGCGTACCCTAATCCTAACCCGTACCCTAAACCGAGCCCTAACCCAAACACTAACCCTAACCCTAACCCTAACCCATAGCCTACGCCCTACCCGAACCCCTTCCCGAACCCGTAACCTAAGCCGTACCCTAACCCTCACCCTAACCCTACCCCTAACCCTAAGCTACCCTTGACTGCTTCTGCCTCCAATAGATTTCCTAAGCACTAGTGTTTTAAGGAACAGTTTAAAAAGAGAATCCTAATGTGATTTCTTGATAATGGGTGTGTTCCTTATCTTCTCCTAGTGTCTAAACTCTTCTCCATGGCTGGACCCCCAAATAATATTCCTTTACGTGCTAAGGGGTATCTAGAGAGTGGGATAGGTTTAATAACTACCCTCACCCTAACGCGTACCCTAACCCTAACCCCTACACTAACCCTAACGCGTACCCTAATCCTAACCCGTACCCTAAACCGAGCCCTAACCCTAACACTAGCCCTAACCCTAACCCTAACCCATACCCTACGCCCTACCCGAACCCCTCCCCGAACCCGTACCCTAAGCCGTACCCTAACCCTCACCCTAACCCTAACCCTAACCCTAAGCTACCCTTGACTGCTTCTGCCTCCAATAGATTTCCTAAGCACTAGTGTTTTAAGGAACAGGTTAAAAAGAGAATCCTAATGTGATTTCTTGATAATGGGTGTGTTCCTTATCTTCTCCTAGTGTCTAAACTCTTCTCCATGGCTGGACCCCCAAATAATATTCCTTTACGTGCTAAGGGGTATCTAGAGAGTGTGATAGGTTTAATAACTACCCCCACCCTAACGCGTACCCTAACCCTAACCCCTACCCTAACCCTAACGCGTACCCTAATCCTAACTCGTACCCTAAACCGAGCCCTAACCCTAACACTAACCCTAACCCTAACCCTAACCCATACCCTACGCCCTACCCGAACCCCTCCCCGAACCCGTGCCCTAAGCCATACCCTAGCCCTCACCCTAACCCAAACCCTAACCCTAAGCTACCCTTGACTGCTTCTGCCTCCAATAGATTTCCTAAGCACTAGTGTTTTAAGGAACAGGTTAAAAAGAGAATCCTAATGTGATTTCGTGATAATGGGTGTGTTCCTTATCTTCTCCTAGTGTCTAAACTCTTCTCCATGGCTGGACCCCCAAATAATATTCCTTTACGTGCTAAGGGGTATCTAGAGAGTGGGATAGGTTTAATAACTACCCTCACCCTAATGCGTACCCTAACCCTAACCCCTACCCTAACCCTAACGCGTACCCTAATCCTAACCCATACCCTACGCCCTTCCCGAACCCGTCCCCGAACCCGTACCCTAACCCTCACCCTAACCCTAACCCTAACCCTAAGCTACCCTTGACTGCTTCTGCCTCCAATAGATTTCCTCAGCACTAGTGTTTTAAGGAATAGGTTAAAAAGAGAATCCTAATGTGATTTCTTCATAATGGGTGTGATCTTTATCTTATCCTAGTGTCGAAACTCTTCTCCATGGCTGGACCCCAAAATAATATTCCTTTACGTGCTAAGGGGTATCTACAGAGTGGGATAGGTTTAATAACTACCCTAACCCTAATGCGTACCCTAACCCTAACCCCTACCCTAACACTAACGCATACACTAATCCTAAACCGTACCCTAAACCGAGCCCTAACCCTAACACTAACCCTAACCCTAACCCTAACCCATACCCTACGCCCTACCCGAACCCCTCACCTAACCCGTACCCTAAGCCGTACCCTAACCCTAACCCTAATGCTAAGCTACCCTTGACTGCTTCTGCCTGCAATAGATTTCCTAAACAGTAGTGTTTTAAAAAACAGGTTCAAAAGAGAATCCTAATGTGACTTCTTGATAATGGATGTGTTCCTTATCTTATCCTGGTGTCTAAACTCTTCTCCATGACTGGACCCCGAAATAATATTCTTTTACGTCCTAAGGGGTATCTAGAGAGTGCGATAGGTTTAATAACTACCCTCACCCTAACGCGTACCCTAACCCTAACCCCTACCATAACCCTAACGCATACCCTAATCCTAACCCATACCATAAACCGAGACCTAACCCTAACACTAACAATAACCCTAACCCTAACCCATACCCTACGCCGTACCCGAACCCCTTCCCGAACCCGTACCCTAAGCCGTACCCTAACCCTCACCCTAACCCTAACCCTAACCCTAAGCTACCCTTGACTGCTTCTGCCTCCAATAGATTTCCTAAGCACTAGTGTTTTAAGGAACAGGTTAAAAAGAGAATCCTAATGTGATTTCGTGATAATGGGTGTGTTCCTTATCTTCTCCTAGTGTCTAAACTCTTCTCCATGGCTGGACCCCCAAATAATATTCCTTTACGTGCTAAGGGGTATCTAGAGAGTGGGATAGGTTTAATAACTACCCTCACCCTAACGCGTAACCTAACCCTAACCGCTACCCTAACCCTAACGAGTACCCTAATCCTAACCCATACCCTAAACCGAGCCCTAACCCTAACACTAACCCTAACCCTAACCCTAACCCATACCCTACGCCCTACCCGAACCCCTCACCTAACCCGTACCCTAAGCCGTACCCTAATCCTAACCCTAATGCTAAGCTACCCTTGACTGCTTCTGCCTGCAATAGATTTCGTAAACAGTAGTGTTTTAAAAAACAGGTTCAAAAGAGAATCCTAATGTGACTTCTTGATAATGGATGTGTTCCTTATCTTATCCTGGTGTCTAAACTCTTCTCCATGACTGGACCCCGAAATAATATTCTTTTACGTCCTAAGGGGTATCTAGAGAGTGTGATAGGTTTAATAACTACCCCCACCCTAACGCGTACCCTAACCCTAACCCCTACCCTAACCCTAACGCGTACCCTAATCCTAACCCGTACCCTAAACCGAGCCCTAACCCTAACACTAACCCTAACCCTAACCCTAACCCTAACCCTAAACCATACCCTACGCCCTACCCGAACCCCTCCCCAAACCCGTACCCTAAGCCATACCCTAGCCCTCACCCTAACCCAAACCCTAACCCTAAGCTACCCTTGACTGCTTCTGCCTCCAATAGATTTCCTAAGCACTAGTGTTTTAAGGAACAGGTTAAAAAGAGAATCCTAATGTGATTTCGTGATAATGGGTGTGTTCCTTATCTTCTCCTAGTGTCTAAACTCTTCTCCATGGCTGGACCCCCAAATAATATTCCTTTACGTGCTAAGGGGTATCTAGAGAGTGGGATAGGTTTAATAACTACCCTCACCCTAATGCGTACCCTAACCCTAACCCCTACCCTAACCCTAACGCGTACCCTAATCCTAACCCATACCCTACTCCCTTCCCGAACCCGTCCCCGAACCCGTACCCTAACCCTCACCCTAACCCTAACCCTAACCCTAAGCTACCCTTGACTGCTTCTGCCTCCAATAGATTTCCTCAGCACTAGTGTTTTAAGGAATAGGTTAAAAAGAGAATCCTAATGTGATTTCTTCATAATGGGTGTGATCTTTATCTTATCCTAGTGTCGAAACTCTTCTCCATGGCTGGACCCCAAAATAATATTCCTTTACGTGCTAAGGGGTATCTACAGAGTGGGATAGGTTTAATAACTACCCTAACCCTAATGCGTACCCTAACCCTAACCCCTACCCTAACACTAACGCATACACTAATCCTAAACCGTACCCTAAACCGAGCCCTAACCCTAACAGTAACCCTAACCCTAACCCTAACCCATACCCTACGCCCTAACCGAACCCCTCACCTAACCCGTACCCTAAGCCGTACCCTAACCCTAACCCTAATGCTAAGCTACCCTTGACTGCTTCTGCCTGCAATAGATTTCGTAAACAGTAGTGTTTTAAAAAACAGGTTCAAAAGAGAATCCTAATGTGACTTCTTGATAATGGATGTGTTCCTTATCTTATCCTGGTGTCTAAACTCTTCTCCATGACTGGACCCCGAAATAATATTCTTTTACGTCCTAAGGGGTATCTAGAGAGTGCGATAGGTTTAATAACTACCCTCACCCTAACGCGTACCCTAACCCTAACCCCTACCATAACCCTAACGCATACCCTAATCCTAACCCATACCATAAACCGAGACCTAACCTAACACTAACAATAACCCTAACCCTAACCCATACCCTACGCCGTACCCGAACCCCTTCCCGAACCCGTACCCTAAGCCGTACCCTAACCCTCACCCTAACCCTAACCCTAACCCTAAGCTACCCTTGACTGCTTCTAGCTCCAATAGATTTCCTAAGCACTAGTGTTTTAAGGAACAGGTTAAAAAGAGAATCCTAATGTGATTTCGTGATAATGGGTGTGTTCCTTATCTTCTCCTAGTGTCTAAACTCTTCTCCATGGCTGGACCCCCAAATAATATTCCTTTACGTGCTAAGGGGTATCTAGAGAGTGGGATAGGTTTAATAACTACCCTCACCCTAACGCGTAACCTAACCCTAACCGCTACCCTAACCCTAACGAGTACCCTAATCCTAACCCATACCCTAAACCGAGCCCTAACCCTAACACTAACCCTAACCCTAACCCTAACCCATACCCTACGCCCTATCCGAATCCCTCCCCGAACCCGTACCCTACGCCGTACCCTAACCCTCACCCTAACCCTAACCCTAACCCTAAGCTACCCTTGACGGCTTCTGCCTCCAATAGATTTCCTAAGCACTAGTGATTTAAGGAACAGGTTAAAAAGAGAATCCTAATGTGATTTCTTGATAATGGGTGTGTTCCTTATCTTCTCCTCTTGTCTAAACTCTTTTCCATGGCTGGACCACCAAATAATATTCCTTTACGTGCTAAGGGGTATCTAGAGAGTGTGATAGGTTTAATAACTACCCTCACCCTAACGTGTACCCTAACCCTAACCCCTACACTAACCCTAACGCGTACCCTAATCCTAACCCGTACCCCAAACCGAGCCCTAACCCTAACACTAGCCCTAACCCTAACCCTAACCCATACCCTACGCCCTACCCGAACCCCTCTCCGAACCCGTACCCTAAGCCATACCCTAAACCTCACCCTAACCCTAACCCTAACCCTAAGCTACCCTTGACTGCTTCTGCCTCCAATAGATTTCCTAAGCACTAGTGTTTTAAGGAACAGGTTAAAAAGAGAATCCTAAAGTGATTTCTTGATAATGGGTGTGTTCCTTATCTTCTCCTAGTGTCTAAACACTTCTCCATGGCTGGATCCCCAAATAATATTCCTTTACGTGCTAAGGGGTATCTAGAGAGTGGGATAGGTTTAATAACTAACCTCACCCTATCGCATACCCTAACCCTAACCCCTACCCTAACACTAACGCGTACCCTAATCCTAACCCGTACCCTAAACCGAGCCCTAACCCAAACACTAACCCTAACCCTAACCCTAACCCATAGCCTACGCCCTACCCGAACCCCTCCCCGAACCCGTAACCTAAGCCGTACCCTAACCCTCACCCTAACCCTACCCCTAACCCTAAGCTACCCTTGACTGCTTCTGCCTCCAATAGATTTCCTAAGCACTAGTGTTTTAAGGAACAGTTTAAAAAGAGAATCCTAATGTGATTTCTTGATAATGGGTGTGTTCCTTATCTTCTCCTAGTGTCTAAACTCTTCTCCATGGCTGGACCCCCAAATAATATTCCTTTACGTGCTAAGGGGTATCTAGAGAGTGGGATAGGTTTAATAACTACCCTCACCCTAACGCGTACCCTAACCCTAACCCCTACACTAACCCTAACGCGTACCCTAATCCTAACCCGTACCCTAAACCGAGCCCTAACCCTAACACTAGCCCTAACCCTAACCCTAACCCATACCCTACGCCCTACCCGAACCCCTCCCCGAACCCGTACCCTAAGCCGTACCCTAACCCTCACCCTAACCCTAACCCTAACCCTAAGCTACCCTTGACTGCTTCTGCCTCCAATAGATTTCCTAAGCACTAGTGTTTTAAGGAACAGGTTAAAAAGAGAATCCTAATGTGATTTCTTGATAATGGGTGTGTTCCTTATCTTCTCCTAGTGTCTAAACTCTTCTCCATGGCTGGACCCCCAAATAATATTCCTTTACGTGCTAAGGGGTATCTAGAGAGTGTGATAGGTTTAATAACTACCCCCACCCTAACGCGTACCCTAACCCTAACCCCTACCCTAACCCTAACGCGTACCCTAATCCTAACCCGTACCCTAAACCGAGCCCTAACCCTAACACTAACCCTAACCCTAACCCTAACCCATACCCTACGCCCTACCCGAACCCCTCCCCGAACCCGTACCCTAAGCCATACCCTAGCCCTCACCCTAACCCAAACCCTAACCCTAAGCTACCCTTGACTGCTTCTGCCTCCAATAGATTTCCTAAGCACTAGTGTTTTAAGGAACAGGTTAAAAAGAGAATCCTAATGTGATTTCGTGATAATGGGTGTGTTCCTTATCTTCTCCTAGTGTCTAAACTCTTCTCCATGGCTGGACCCCCAAATAATATTCCTT
This sequence comes from Balaenoptera acutorostrata, assembly GCF_949987535.1. Lineage (NCBI taxonomy): Eukaryota > Metazoa > Chordata > Mammalia > Artiodactyla > Balaenopteridae > Balaenoptera > Balaenoptera acutorostrata. The sequence continues at coordinate 176,483 of NW_026646016.1, forward strand.
TACGTGCTAAGGGGTATCTAGAGAGTGGGATAGGTTTAATAACTACCCTCACCCTAACGCGTAACCTAACCCTAACCGCTACCCTAACCCTAACGAGTACCCTAATCCTAACCCATACCCTAAACCGAGCCCTAACCCTAACACTAACCCTAACCCTAACCCTAACCCATACCCTACGCCCTACCCGAATCCCTCCCCGAACCCGTACCCTAAGCCGTACCCTAACCCTCACCCTAACCCTAACCCTAACCCTAAGCTACCCTTGACTGCTTCTGCCTCCAATAGATTTCCTAACCACTAGTGTTTTAAGGAACAGTTTAAAAAGAGAATCATATTGTGATTTCTTGATAATGGGTGTGTTCCTTATCTTCTCCTAGTGTCTAAACCCTTCTCCATGGCTGGACCCCCAAATAATATTCCTTTACGTGCTAAGGGGTATCTAGAGAGTGGGATAGGTTTAATAACTACCCTCACCCTAAAGCGTAACCTAACCCTAACCGCTACCTTAACAATAACGCGTACCCTAATCCTAACCCGAACCCTTAACCGAGCCCTAACCCTAACACTAACCCTAACCCTAACTCTAACCCATACCGTACGCCCTATCCGAATCCCTCCCCGAACCCGTACCCTACGCCGTACCCTAACCCTCACCCTAACCCTAACCCTAACCCTAAGCTACCCTTGACGGCTTCTGCCTCCAATAGATTTCCTAAGCACTAGTGATTTAAGGAACAGGTTAAAAAGAGAATCCTAATGTGATTTCTTGATAATGGGTGTGTTCCTTATCTTCTCCTCTTGTCTAAACTCTTTTCCATGGCTGGACCACCAAATAATATTCCTTTACGTGCTAAGGGGTATCTAGAGAGTGTGATAGGTTTAATAACTACCCTCACCCTAACGTGTACCCTAACCCTAACCCCTACACTAACCCTAACGCGTACCCTAATCCTAACCCGTACCCCAAACCGAGCCCTAACCCTAACACTAGCCCTAACCCTAACCCTAACCCATACCCTACGCCCTACCCGAACCCCTCCCCGAACCCGTACCCTAAGCCATACCCTAAACCTCACCCTAACCCTAACCCTAACCCTAAGCTACCCTTGACTGCTTCTGCCTCCAATAGATTTCCTAAGCACTAGTGTTTTAAGGAACAGGTTAAAAAGAGAATCCTAAAGTGATTTCTTGATAATGGGTGTGTTCCTTATCTTCTCCTAGTGTCTAAACACTTCTCCATGGCTGGATCCCCAAATAATATTCCTTTACGTGCTAAGGGGTATCTAGAGAGTGGGATAGGTTTAATAACTAACCTCACCCTATCGCATACCCTAACCCTAACCCCTACCCTAACACTAACGCGTACCCTAATCCTAACCCGTACCCTAAACCGAGCCCTAACCCAAACACTAACCCTAACCCTAACCCTAACCCATAGCCTACGCCCTACCCGAACCCCTCCCCGAACCCGTAACCTAAGCCGTACCCTAACCCTCACCCTAACCCTACCCCTAACCCTAAGCTACCCTTGACTGCTTCTGCCTCCAATAGATTTCCTAAGCACTAGTGTTTTAAGGAACAGTTTAAAAAGAGAATCCTAATGTGATTTCTTGATAATGGGTGTGTTCCTTATCTTCTCCTAGTGTCTAAACTCTTCTCCATGGCTGGACCCCCAAATAATATTCCTTTACGTGCTAAGGGGTATCTAGAGAGTGGGATAGGTTTAATAACTACCCTCACCCTAACGCGTACCCTAACCCTAACCCCTACACTAACCCTAACGCGTACCCTAATCCTAACCCGTACCCTAAACCGAGCCCTAACCCTAACACTAGCCCTAACCCTAACCCTAACCCATACCCTACGCCCTACCCGAACCCCTCCCCGAACCCGTACCCTAAGCCGTACCCTAACCCTCACCCTAACCCTAACCCTAACCCTAAGCTACCCTTGACTGCTTCTGCCTCCAATAGATTTCCTAAGCACTAGTGTTTTAAGGAACAGGTTAAAAAGAGAATCCTAATGTGATTTCTTGATAATGGGTGTGTTCCTTATCTTCTCCTAGTGTCTAAACTCTTCTCCATGGCTGGACCCCCAAATAATATTCCTTTACGTGCTAAGGGGTATCTAGAGAGTGGGATAGGTTTAATAACTAACCTAGCCCTAACGCGTACCCTAACCCTAACCCCTACCCTAACCCTAGCGCGTACCCTAATCCTAACCCGTACCCTAAACCGAGCCCTAACCCTAACACTAACTCTAACCCTAACCCTAACCCATACCCTACGCCCTACCCGAACCCCTCCCTGAACCCAAACCCTAAACCGTACCCTAACCCTCACCCTAACCCTAACCCTAACCCTAAGCTACCCTTGACTGCTTCTGCCTCCAATAGATTTCCTCAGCACTAGTGTTTTAAGGAATAGGTTAAAAAGAGAATCCTAATGTGATTTCTTCATAATGGGTGTGATCTTTATCTTATCCTAGTGTCGAAACTCTTCTCCATGGCTGGACCCCAAAATAATATTCCTTTACGTGCTAAGGGGTATCTACAGAGTGGGATAGGTTTAATAACTACCCTAACCCTAATGCGTACCCTAACCCTAACCCCTACCCTAACACTAACGCATACACTAATCCTAAACCGTACCCTAAACCGAGCCCTAACCCTAACACTAACCCTAACCCTAACCCTAACCCATACCCTACGCCCTACCCGAACCCCTCACCTAACCCGTACCCTAAGCCGTACCCTAACCCTAACCCTAATGCTAAGCTACCCTTGACTGCTTCTGCCTGCAATAGATTTCCTAAACAGTAGTGTTTTAAAAAACAGGTTCAAAAGAGAATCCTAATGTGACTTCTTGATAATGGATGTGTTCCTTATCTTATCCTGGTGTCTAAACTCTTCTCCATGACTGGACCCCGAAATAATATTCTTTTACGTCCTAAGGGGTATCTAGAGAGTGCGATAGGTTTAATAACTACCCTCACCCTAACGCGTACCCTAACCCTAACCCCTACCATAACCCTAACGCATACCCTAATCCTAACCCATACCATAAACCGAGACCTAACCCTAACACTAACAATAACCCTAACCCTAACCCATACCCTACGCTGTACCCGAACCCCTTCCCGAACCCGTACCCTAAGCCGTACCCTAACCCTCACCCTAACCCTAACCCTAACCCTAAGCTACCCTTGACTGCTTCTGCCTCCAATAGATTTCCTAAGCACTAGTGTTTTAAGGAACAGGTTAAAAAGAGAATCCTAATGTGATTTCGTGATAATGGGTGTGTTCCTTATCTTCTCCTAGTGTCTAAACTCTTCTCCATGGCTGGACCCCCAAATAATATTCCTTTACGTGCTAAGGGGTATCTAGAGAGTGGGATAGGTTTAATAACTACCCTCACCCTAACGCGTACCCTAACCCTAACCCCTACCCTAACCCTAACGCGTACCCTAATCCTAACCCGTACCCTAAACCGAGCCCTAACCCTAACACTAACCCTAACCCTAACCCTAACCCATACCCTACGCCCTACCCGAACCCCTCCCCGAACCCGTACCCTAAGCCATACCCTAGCCCTCACCCTAACCCAAACCCTAACCCTAAGCTACCCTTGACTGCTTCTGCCTCCAATAGATTTCCTAAGCACTAGTGTTTTAAGGAACAGGTTAAAAAGAGAATCCTAATGTGATTTCGTGATAATGGGTGTGTTCCTTATCTTCTCCTAGTGTCTAAACTCTTCTCCATGGCTGGACCCCCAAATAATATTCCTTTACGTGCTAAGGGGTATCTAGAGAGTGGGATAGGTTTAATAACTACCCTCACCCTAATGCGTACCCTAACCCTAACCCCTACCCTAACCCTAACGCGTACCCTAATCCTAACCCATACCCTACGCCCTTCCCGAACCCGTCCCCGAACCCGTACCCTAACCCTCACCCTAACCCTAACCCTAACCCTAAGCTACCCTTGACTGCTTCTGCCTCCAATAGATTTCCTCAGCACTAGTGTTTTAAGGAATAGGTTAAAAAGAGAATCCTAGGGGCTTCCCTGGTGGCGCAGTGGTTGAGAATCTGCCTGCCAATGCAGGGGACACGGGTTCGAGCCCTGGTCTGGGAAGATCCCACATGCCGCGGAGCGGCTGGGCCCGTGAGCCACAATTGCTGAGCCTGCGCGTCTGGAGCCTGTGCCCCGCGACGGGAGGGGCCGCGATAGAGAGAGGCCCGCGCACCGCGATGAAGAGCGGTCCCCGCACCGCGATGAAGAGTGGCCCCCGCTTGCCGCAACTGGAGAAAGCCCTCGCACGAACCGAAGACCCAACACAGCCAAAAATAAAAATAAATAAATAAAATAAAATCAAGTAAAAACTTAAAAAAAAAAAAAAAAAAAAAGAGAATCCTAATGTGATTTCTTCATAATGGGTGTGATCTTTATCTTATCCTAGTGTCGAAACTCTTCTCCATGGCTGGACCCCAAAATAATATTCCTTTACGTGCTAAGGGGTATCTACAGAGTGGGATAGGTTTAATAACTACCCTAACCCTAATGCGTACCCTAACCCTAACCCCTACCCTAACACTAACGCATACACTAATCCTAAACCGTACCCTAAACCGAGCCCTAACCCTAACACTAACCCTAACCCTAACCCTAACCCATACCCTACGCCCTACCCGAACCCCTCACCTAACCCGTACCCTAAGCCGTACCCTAATCCTAACCCTAATGCTAAGCTACCCTTGACTGCTTCTGCCTGCAATAGATTTCGTAAACAGTAGTGTTTTAAAAAACAGGTTCAAAAGAGAATCCTAATGTGACTTCTTGATAATGGATGTGTTCCTTATCTTATCCTGGTGTCTAAACTCTTCTCCATGACTGGACCCCGAAATAATATTCTTTTACGTCCTAAGGGATATCTAGAGAGTGCGATAGGTTTAATAACTACCCTCACCCTAATGCGTACCCTAACCCTAACCCCTACCATAACCCTAACGCATACCCTAATCCTAACCCATACCATAAACCGAGACCTAACCCTAACACTAACAATAACCCTAACCCTAACCCATACCCTACGCCGTACCCGAACCCCTTCCCGAACCCGTACCCTAAGCCATACCCTAACCCTCACCCTAACCCTAACCCTAACCCTAAGCTACCCTTGACTGCTTCTGCCTCCAATAGATTTCCTAAGCACTAGTGTTTTAAGGAAGAGGTTAAAAAGAGAATCCTAATGTGATTTCGTGATAATGGGTGTGTTCCTTATCTTCTCCTAGTGTCTAAACTCTTCTCCATGGGTGGATCCCCAAATAATATTCCTTTACGTGCTAAGGGGTATCTAGAGAGTGGGATAGGTTTAATAACTACCCTCACCCTAACGCGTAACCTAACCCTAACCGCTACCCTAACCCTAACGAGTACCCTAATCCTAACCCATACCCTAAACCGAGCCCTAACCCTAACACTAACCCTAACCCTAACCCTAACCCATACCCTACGCCCTACCCGAATCCCTCCCCGAACCCATACCCTAAGCCGTACCCTAACCCTCACCCTAACCCTAACCCTAACCCTAAGCTACCCTTGAGTGCTTCTGCCTCCAATAGATTTCCTAACCACTAGTGTTTTAAGGAACAGTTTAAAAAGAGAATCATATTGTGATTTCTTGATAATGGGTGTGTTCCTTATCTTCTCCTAGTGTCTAAACCCTTCTCCATGACTGGACCCCCAAATAATATTCCTTTACGTGCTAAGGGGTATCTAGAGAGTGGGATAGGTTTAATAACTACCCTCACCCTAAAGCGTAACCTAACCCTAACCGCTACCTTAACAATAACGCGTACCCTAATCCTAACCCGAACCCTTAACCGAGCCCTAACCCTAACACTAACCCTAACCCTAACTCTAACCCATACCCTACGCCCTATCCGAATCCCTCCCCGAACCCGTACCCTACGCCGTACACTAACCCTCACCCTAACCCTAACCCTAACCCTAAGCTACCCTTGACGGCTTCTGCCTCCAATAGATTTCCTAAGCACTAGTGATTTAAGGAACAGGTTAAAAAGAGAATCCTAATGTGATTTCTTGATAATGGGTGTGTTCCTTATCTTCTCCTCTTGTCTAAACTCTTTTCCATGGCTGGACCACCAAATAATATTCCTTTACGTGCTAAGGGGTATCTAGAGAGTGTGATAGGTTTAATAACTACCCTCACCCTAACGTGTACCCTAACCCTAACCCCTACACTAACCCTAACGCGTACCCTAATCCTAACCCGTACCCCAAACCGAGCCCTAACCCTAACACTAGCCCTAACCCTAACCCTAACCCATACCCTACGCCCTACCCGAACCCCTCCCCGAACCCGTACCCTAAGCCATACCCTAAACCTCACCCTAACCCTAACCCTAACCCTAAGCTACCCTTGACTTCTTCTGCCTCCAATAGATTTCCTAAGCACTAGTGTTTTAAGGAACAGGTTAAAAAGAGAATCCTAAAGTGATTTCTTGATAATGGGTGTGTTCCTTATCTTCTCCTAGTGTCTAAACACTTCTCCATGGCTGGATCCCCAAATAATATTCCTTTACGTGCTAAGGGGTATCTAGAGAGTGGGATAGGTTTAATAACTAACCTCACCCTATCGCATACCCTAACCCTAACCCCTACCCTAACACTAACGCGTACCCTAATCCTAACCCGTACCCTAAACCGAGCCCTAACCCAAACACTAACCCTAACCCTAACCCTAACCCATAGCCTACGCCCTACCCGAACCCCTCCCCGAACCCGTAACCTAAGCCGTACCCTAACCCTCACCCTAACCCTACCCCTAACCCTAAGCTACCCTTGACTGCTTCTGCCTCCAATAGATTTCCTAAGCACTAGTGTTTTAAGGAACAGTTTAAAAAGAGAATCCTAATGTGATTTCTTGATAATGGGTGTGTTCCTTATCTTCTCCTAGTGTCTAAACTCTTCTCCATGGCTGGACCCCCAAATAATATTCCTTTACGTGCTAAGGGGTATCTAGAGAGTGGGATAGGTTTAATAACTACCCTCACCCTAACGCGTACCCTAACCCTAACCCCTACACTAACCCTAACGCGTACCCTAATCCTAACCCGTACCCTAAACCGAGCCCTAACCCTAACACTAGCCCTAACCCTAACCCTAACCCATACCCTACGCCCTACCCGAACCCCTCCCCGAACCCGTACCCTAAGCCGTACCCTAACCCTCACCCTAACCCTAACCCTAACCCTAAGCTACCCTTGACTGCTTCTGCCTCCAATAGATTTCCTAAGCACTAGTGTTTTAAGGAACAGGTTAAAAAGAGAATCCTAATGTGATTTCTTGATAATGGGTGTGTTCCTTATCTTCTCCTAGTGTCTAAACTCTTCTCCATGGCTGGACCCCCAAATAATATTCCTTTACGTGCTAAGGGGTATCTAGAGAGTGTGATAGGTTTAATAACTACCCCCACCCTAACGCGTACCCTAACCCTAACCCCTACCCTAACCCTAACGCGTACCCTAATCCTAACCCGTACCCTAAACCGAGCCCTAACCCTAACACTAACCCTAACCCTAACCCTAACCCATACCCTACGCCCTACCCGAACCCCTCCCCGAACCCGTACCCTAAGCCATACCCTAGCCCTCACCCTAACCCAAACCCTAACCCTAAGCTACCCTTGACTGCTTCTGCCTCCAATAGATTTCCTAAGCACTAGTGTTTTAAGGAACAGGTTAAAAAGAGAATCCTAATGTGATTTCGTGATAATGGGTGTGTTCCTTATCTTCTCCTAGTGTCTAAACTCTTCTCCATGGCTGGACCCCCAAATAATATTCCTTTACGTGCTAAGGGGTATCTAGAGAGTGGGATAGGTTTAATAACTACCCTCACCCTAATGCGTACCCTAACCCTAACCCCTACCCTAACCCTAACGCGTACCCTAATCCTAACCCATACCCTACGCCCTTCCCGAACCCGTCCCCGAACCCGTACCCTAACCCTCACCCTAACCCTAACCCTAACCCTAAGCTACCCTTGACTGCTTCTGCCTCCAATAGATTTCCTCAGCACTAGTGTTTTAAGGAATAGGTTAAAAAGAGAATCCTAATGTGATTTCTTCATAATGGGTGTGATCTTTATCTTATCCTAGTGTCGAAACTCTTCTCCATGGCTGGACCCCAAAATAATATTCCTTTACGTGCTAAGGGGTATCTACAGAGTGGGATAGGTTTAATAACTACCCTAACCCTAATGCGTACCCTAACCCTAACCCCTACCCTAACACTAACGCATACACTAATCCTAAACCGTACCCTAAACCGAGCCCTAACCCTAACACTAACCCTAACCCTAACCCTAACCCATACCCTACGCCCTACCCGAACCCCTCACCTAACCCGTACCCTAAGCCGTACCCTAACCCTAACCCTAATGCTAAGCTACCCTTGACTGCTTCTGCCTGCAATAGATTTCGTAAACAGTAGTGTTTTAAAAAACAGGTTCAAAAGAGAATCCTAATGTGACTTCTTGATAATGGATGTGTTCCTTATCTTATCCTGGTGTCTAAACTCTTCTCCATGACTGGACCCCGAAATAATATTCTTTTACGTCCTAAGGGGTATCTAGAGAGTGCGATAGGTTTAATAACTACCCTCACCCTAACGCGTACCCTAACCCTAACCCCTACCATAACCCTAACGCATACCCTAATCCTAACCCATACCATAAACCGAGACCTAACCCTAACACTAACAATAACCCTAACCCTAACCCATACCCTACGCCGTACCCGAACCCCTTCCCGAACCCGTACCCTAAGCCATACCCTAACCCTCACCCTAACCATAACCCTAACCCTAAGCTACCCTTGACTGCTTCTGCCTCCAATAGATTTCCTAAGCACTAGTGTTTTAAGGAACAGGTTAAAAAGAGAATCCTAATGTGATTTCGTGATAATGGGTGTGTTCCTTATCTTCTCCTAGTGTCTAAACTCTTCTCCATGGCTGGACCCCCAAATAATATTCCTTTACGTGCTAAGGGGTATCTAGAGAGTGGGATAGGTTTAATAACTACCCTCACCCTAACGCGTAACCTAACCCTAACCGCTACCCTAACCCTAACGAGTACCCTAATCCTAACCCATACCCTAAACCGAGCCCTAACCCTAACACTAACCCTAACCCTAACCCTAACCCATACCCTACGCCCTACCCGAATCCCTCCCCGAACCCATACCCTAAGCCGTACCCTAACCCTCACCCTAACCCTAACCCTAACCCTAAGCTACCCTTGAGTGCTTCTGCCTCCAATAGATTTCCTAACCACTAGTGTTTTAAGGAACAGTTTAAAAAGAGAATCATATTGTGATTTCTTGATAATGGGTGTGTTCCTTATCTTCTCCTAGTGTCTAAACCCTTCTCCATGGCTGGACCCCCAAATAATATTCCTTTACGTGCTAAGGGGTATCTAGAGAGTGGGATAGGTTTAATAACTACCCTCACCCTAAAGCGTAACCTAACCCTAACCGCTACCTTAACAATAACGCGTACCCTAATCCTAACCCGAACCCTTAACCGAGCCCTAACCCTAACACTAACCCTAACCCTAACTCTAACCCATACCCTACGCCCTATCCGAATCCCTCCCCGAACCCGTACCCTACGCCGTACCCTAACCCTCACCAAAACCCTAACCCTAACCCTAAGCTACCCTTGACGGCTTCTGCCTCCAATAGATTTCCTAAGCACTAGTGATTTAAGGAACAGGTTAAAAAGAGAATCCTAATGTGATTTCTTGATAATGGGTGTGTTCCTTATCTTCTCCTCTTGTCTAAACTCTTTTCCATGGCTGGACCACCAAATAATATTCCTTTACGTGCTAAGGGGTATCTAGAGAGTGTGATAGGTTTAATAACTACCCTCACCCTAACGTGTACCCTAACCCTAACCCCTACACTAACCCTAACGCGTACCCTAATCCTAACCCGTACCCCAAACCGAGCCCTAACCCTAACACTAGCCCTAACCCTAACCCTAACCCATACCCTACGCCCTACCCGAACCCCTCCCCGAACCCGTACCCTAAGCCATACCCTAAACCTCACCCTAACCCTAACCCTAACCCTAAGCTACCCTTGACTGCTTCTGCCTCCAATAGATTTCCTAAGCACTAGTGTTTTAAGGAACAGGTTAAAAAGAGAATCCTAAAGTGATTTCTTGATAATGGGTGTGTTCCTTATCTTCTCCTAGTGTCTAAACACTTCTCCATGGCTGGATCCCCAAATAATATTCCTTTACGTGCTAAGGGGTATCTAGAGAGTGGGATAGGTTTAATAACTAACCTCACCCTATCGCATACCCTAACCCTAACCCCTACCCTAACACTAACGCGTACCCTAATCCTAACCCGTACCCTAAACCGAGCCCTAACCCAAACACTAACCCTAACCCTAACCCTAACCCATAGCCTACGCCCTACCCGAACCCCTCCCCGAACCCGTAACCTAAGCCGTACCCTAACCCTCACCCTAACCCTACCCCTAACCCTAAGCTACCCTTGACTGCTTCTACCTCCAATAGATTTCCTAAGCACTAGTGTTTTAAGGAACAGTTTAAAAAGAGAATCCTAATGTGATTTCTTGATAATGGGTGTGTTCCTTATCTTCTCCTAGTGTCTAAACTCTTCTCCATGGCTGGACCCCCAAATAATATTCCTTTACGTGCTAAGGGGTATCTAGAGAGTGGGATAGGTTTAATAACTACCCTCACCCTAACGCGTACCCTAACCCTAACCCCTACACTAACCCTAACGCGTACCCTAATCCTAACCCGTACCCTAAACCGAGCCCTAACCCTAACACTAGCCCTAACCCTAACCCTAACCCATACCCTACGCCCTACCCGAACCCCTCCCCGAACCCGTACCCTAAGCCGTACCCTAACCCTCACCCTAACCCTAACCCTAACCCTAAGCTACCCTTGACTGCTTCTGCCTCCAATAGATTTCCTAAGCACTAGTGTTTTAAGGAACAGGTTAAAAAGAGAATCCTAATGTGATTTCTTGATAATGGGTGTGTTCCTTATCTTCTCCTAGTGTCTAAACTCTTCTCCATGGCTGGACCCCCAAATAATATTCCTTTACGTGCTAAGGGGTATCTAGAGAGTGTGATAGGTTTAATAACTACCCCCACCCTAACGCGTACCCTAACCCTAACCCCTACCCTAACCCTAACGCGTACCCTAATCCTAACCCGTACCCTAAACCGAGCCCTAACCCTAACACTAACCCTAACCCTAACCCTAACCCATACCCTACGCCCTACCCGAACCCCTCCCCGAACCCGTACCCTAAGCCATACCCTAGCCCTCACCCTAACCCAAACCCTAACCCTAAGCTACCCTTGACTGCTTCTGCCTCCAATAGATTTCCTAAGCACTAGTGTTTTAAGGAACAGGTTAAAAAGAGAATCCTAATGTGATTTCGTGATAATGGGTGTGTTCCTTATCTTCTCCTAGTGTCTAAACTCTTCTCCATGGCTGGACCCCCAAATAATATTCCTTTACGTGCTAAGGGGTATCTAGAGAGTGGGATAGGTTTAATAACTACCCTCACCCTAATGCGTACCCTAACCCTAACCCCTACCCTAACCCTAACGCGTACCCTAATCCTAACCCATACCCTACGCCCTTCCCGAACCCGTCCCCGAACCCGTACCCTAACCCTCACCCTAACCCTAACCCTAACCCTAAGCTACCCTTGACTGCTTCTGCCTCCAATAGATTTCCTCAGCACTAGTGTTTTAAGGAATAGGTTAAAAAGAGAATCCTAATGTGATTTCTTCATAATGGGTGTGATCTTTATCTTATCCTAGTGTCGAAACTCTTCTCCATGGCTGGACCCCAAAATAATATTCCTTTACGTGCTAAGGGGTATCTACAGAGTGGGATAGGTTTAATAACTACCCTAACCCTAATGCGTACCCTAACCCTAACCCCTACCCTAACACTAACGCATACACTAATCCTAAACCGTACCCTAAACCGAGCCCTAACCCTAACACTAACCCTAACCCTAACCCTAACCCATACCCTACGCCCTACCCGAACCCCTCACCTAACCCGTACCCTAAGCCGTACCCTAACCCTAACCCTAATGCTAAGCTACCCTTGACTGCTTCTGCCTGCAATAGATTTCCTAAACAGTAGTGTTTTAAAAAACAGGTTCAAAAGAGAATCCTAATGTGACTTCTTGATAATGGATGTGTTCCTTATCTTATCCTGGTGTCTAAACTCTTCTCCATGACTGGACCCCGAAATAATATTCTTTTACGTCCTAAGGGGTATCTAGAGAGTGCGATAGGTTTAATAACTACCCTCACCCTAACGCGTACCCTAACCCTAACCCCTACCATAACCCTAACGCATACCCTAATCCTAACCCATACCATAAACCGAGACCTAACCCTAACACTAACAATAACCCTAACCCTAACCCATACCCTACGCCGTACCCGAACCCCTTCCCGAACCCGTACCCTAAGCCGTACCCTAACCCTCACCCTAACCCTAACCCTAACCCTAAGCTACCCTTGACTGCTTCTGCCTCCAATAGATTTCCTAAGCACTAGTGTTTTAAGGAACAGGTTAAAAAGAGAATCCTAATGTGATTTCGTGATAATGGGTGTGTTCCTTATCTTCTCCTAGTGTCTAAACTCTTCTCCATGGCTGGACCCCCAAATAATATTCCTTTACGTGCTAAGGGGTATCTAGAGAGTGGGATAGGTTTAATAACTACCCTCACCCTAACGCGTAACCTAACCCTAACCGCTACCCTAACCCTAACGAGTACCCTAATCCTAACCCATACCCTAAACCGAGCCCTAACCCTAACACTAACCCTAACCCTAACCCTAACCCATACCCTACGCCCTACCCGAATCCCTCCCCGAACCCGTACCCTAAGCCGTACCCTAACCCTCACCCTAACCCTAACCCTAACCCTAAGCTACCCTTGAGTGCTTCTGCCTCCAATAGATTTCCTAACCACTAGTGTTTTAAGGAACAGTTTAAAAAGAGAATCATATTGTGATTTCTTGATAATGGGTGTGTTCCTTATCTTCTCCTAGTGTCTAAACACTTCTCCATGGCTGGATCCCCAAATAATATTCCTTTACGTGCTAAGGGGTATCTAGAGAGTGGGATAGGTTTAATAACTAACCTCACCCTATCGCATACCCTAACCCTAACCCCTACCCTAACACTAACGCGTACCCTAATCCTAACCCGTACCCTAAACCGAGCCCTAACCCAAACACTAACCCTAACCCTAACCCTAACCCATAGCCTACGCCCTACCCGAACCCCTCCCCGAACCCGTACCCTAAGCCGTACCCTAACCCTCACCCTAACCCTACCCCTAACCCTAAGCTACCCTTGACTGCTTCTGCCTCCAATAGATTTCCTAAGCACTAGTGTTTTAAGGAACAGGTTAAAATGAGAATCCTAATGTGATTTCTTGATAATGGGTGTGTTCCTTATCTTCTCCTAGTGTCTAAACTCTGCTCCATGGCTGGACCCCCAAATAATATTCCTTTACGTGCTAAGGGGTATCTAGAGAGTGGGATAGGTTTAATAACTACCCTCACCCTAACGCGTACCCTAACCCTAACCCCTACACTAACCCTAACGCGTACCCTAATCCTAACCCGTACCCTAAACCGAGCCCTAACCCTAACACTAACCCTAACCCTAACCCTAACCCATACCCTACGCCCTACCCGAACCCCTCCCCGAACCCGTACCCTAAGCCATACCCTAGCCCTCACCCTAACCCAAACCCTAACCCTAAGCTACCCTTGACTGCTTCTGCCTCCAATAGATTTCCTAACCACTAGTGTTTTAAGGAACAGTTTAAAAAGAGAATCATATTGTGATTTCTTGATAATGGGTGTGTTCCTTATCTTCTCCTAGTGTCTAAACTCTTCTCCATGGCTGGACCCCCAAATAATATTCCTTTACGTGCTAAGGGGTATCTAGAGAGTGGGATAGGTTTAATAACTACCCTCACCCTAAAGCGTACCCTAACCCTAACCGCTACCTTAACAATAACGCGTACCCTAATCCTAACCCGAACCCTTAACCGAGCCCTAACTCTAACACTAACCCTAACCCTAACTCTAACCCATACCCTACGCCCTATCCGAATCCCTCCCCGAACCCGTACCCTAAGCCGTACCCTAACCCTCACCCTAACCCTAACCCTAACCTTAAGCTACCCTTGACGGCTTCTGCCTCCAATAGATTTCCTAAGCACTAGTGATTTAAGGAACAGGTTAAAAAGAGAATCCTAATGTGATTTCTTGATAATGGGTGTGTTCCTTATCTTCTCCTCTTGTCTAAATTCTTTTCCATGGCTGGACCCCCAAATAATATTCCTTTACGTGCTAAGGGGTATCTAGAGAGTGTGATAGGTTTAATAACTACCCTCACCCTAACGTGTACCCTAACCCTAACCCCTACACTAACCCTAACGCGTACCCTAATCCTAACCCGTACCCCAAACCGAGCCCTAACCCTAACACTAGCCCTAACCCTAACCCTAACCCATACCCTACGCCCTACCCGAACCCCTCACCGAACCCGTACCCTAAGCTATACCCTAAACCTCACCCTAACCCTAACCCTAACCCTAAGCTACCCTTGACTGCTTCTGCCTCCAGTAGATTTCCTAAGCACTAGTGTTTTAAGGAACAGGTAAAAAGAGAATCCTAATGTGATTTCTTGATAATGGGTGTGTTCCTTATCTTCTCCTAGTGTCTAAACTCTTCTCCATGGCTGGACCCCCAAATAATATTCCTTTACGTGCTAAGGGGTATCTAGAGAGTGGGATAGGTTTAATAACTAACCTCACCCTATCGCATACCCTAACCCTAACCCCTACCCTAACACTAACGCGTACCCTAATCCTAACCCGTACCCTAAACCGAGCCCTAACCCTAACACTAACCCTAACCCTAACCCTAACCCATAACCTACGCCCTACCCGATCCCCTCCCCGAACCCGTACCCTAAGCCGTACCCTAACCCTCACCCTAACCCTAACCCTAACACTAAGCTACCCTTGACTGCTTCTGCCTCCAATAGATTTCCTAATCACTAGTGTTTTAAGGAACAGGTTAAAAAGAGAATCCTAATGTGATTTCTTGATAATGGGTGTGTTCCTTATCTTCTCCTAGTGTCTAAACTGTTCTCCATGGCTGGACCCCCAAATAATATTCCTTTACGTGCTAAGGGTTATCTAGAGAGTGGGATAGGTTTAATAACTACCCTCACCCTAACGCGTACCCTAACCCTAACCCCTACCCTAACCCTAACGCGTACCCTAATCCTAACCCGTACCCTAAACCGAGCCCTAACCCTAACACTAACCCTAACCCTAACTCTAACCCATACCCTACGCCCTACCTGAACCCCTCCCCGAACCCGTACCCTAAGCCGTACCCTAACCCTCACCCTAACCCTAACCCTAACCCTAAGCTACCCTTGACTGCTTCTGCCTCCAATAGATTTCCTAAGCACTAGTGTTTTAAGGAACAGGTTAAAAAGAGAATCCTAATGTGATTTCTTGATAATGGGTGTGTTCCTTATATTCTCCTCGTGTCTAAACTCTTCTCCAAGGCTGGACCCCCAAATAATATTCCTTTACGTGCTAAGGGGTATCTGGAGAGTGTGATAGGTTTAATAACTACCCCCACCCTAACGCGTACCCTAACCCTAACCACTACCCTAACACTAACGCGTACCCTAATCCTAACCCGTACCCTAAACCGAACCCTAACCCTAACACTAACCCTAACCCTAACCCTTACCCATACCCTACGGCCTACCCGAACCCCTCCGCGAACCCGTACCCTAAGCCATACCCTAACCCTCACCCTAACCCTAACCCTAAGCTACCCTTGACTGCTTCTGCCTCCAATAGATTTCCTAAGCACTACTGTTTTAAGGAACAGGTTAAAAAGAGAATCCTAATGTGATTTCGTGATAATGGGTGTGTTCCTTATCTTCTCCTAGTGTCTAAACTCTTCTCCATGGCTGGACCCCCAATAATATTCCTGTACATGCTAAGGGGTATCTAGAGAGTGGGATAGGTTTAATAACTACCCTCACCCTAACGCGTACACTAACCCTAACGCGTACCCTAATCCTAACCCGTACCCTAAACCGAGCCCTAATCCTAACACTAACCCTAACCCTAACCCTAACCCATACCCTCCGCCCTACCCGAACCCCTCCCCGAACCCGTACCCTAAGCCATACCCTAGCCCTCACCCTAACCCAAACCCTAACCCTAAGCTACCCTTGACTGCTTCTGCCTCCAATAGATTTCCTAAGCACTAGTGTTTTAAGGAACAGGTTAAAAAGAGAATCCTAATGTGATTTCGTGATAATGGGTGTGTTCCTTATCTTCTCCTAGTGTCTAAACTCTTCTCCATGGCTGGACCCCCAAATAATATTCCTTTACGTGCTAAGGGGTATCTAGAGAGTGGGATAGGTTTAATAACTACCCTCACCCTAACGCGTACCCTAACACTAACCCCTACCCTAACCCTAACGCGTACCCTAATCCTAACCCATACCCTAAACCGAGCCCTAACCCTAACACTAACTCTAACCCTAACCCTAACCCATACCCTACGCCCTACCCGAACCCCTCCCCGAACCCGTACCCTAAGCCGTACCCTAACCCTCACCCTAACCCTAACCCTAACCCTAATCTACCCTTGACGGCTTCTGCCTCCAAAAGATTTCCTAAGCACTAGTGATTTAAGGAACAGGTTAAAAAGAGAATCCTAATGTGATTTATTGATAATGGGTGTGTTCCTTATCTTCTCCTCGTGTCTAAACTCTTCTCCATGGCTGGACCCCCAAATAATATTCCTTTACGTGCTAAGGGGTATCTAGAGAGTGGGATAGGTTTAATAACTACCCTCACCCTAACGCGTACCCTAACCCTAACCTCTACCCTAACCCTAACGCATACCCTAATCCTAACCCGTACCCTAAACCGAGCCCTAAGCCTAACACTAGCCCTAACCCTAACCCTAACCCATACCCTACGCCCTACCCGAACCCCTTCCCGAACCCTTATCGTAAGCCGTACCCTAACCCTCACCCTAACCCTAACCCTAACCCTAAGCTACCCTTGAGTGCTTCTGCCTCCAATAGATTTCCTAACCACTAGTGTTTTAAGGAACAGTTTAAAAAGAGAATCATATTGTGATTTCTTGATAATGGGTGTGTTCCTTATCTTCTCCTAGTGTCTAAACCCTTCTCCATGGCTGGACCCCCAAATAATATTCCTTTACGTGCTAAGGGGTATCTAGAGAGTGGGATAGGTTTAATAACTACCCTCACCCTAAAGCGTACCCTAACCCTAACCGCTAACTTAACAATAACGCGTACCCTAATCCTAACCCGAACCCTTAACCGAGCCCTAACCCTAACACTAACCCTAACCCTAACTCTAACCCATACCCTACGCCCTATCCGAATCCCTCCCCGAACCCGTACCCTAAGCCGTACCCTAACCCTCACCCTAGCCCTAACCCTAACCCTAAGCTACCCTTGACGGCTTCTGCCTCCAATAGATTTCCTAAGCACTAGTGATTTAAGGAACAGGTTAAAAAGAGAATCCTAATGTGATTTCTTGATAATGGGTGTGTTCCTTATCTTCTCCTCTTGTCTAAATTCTTTTCCATGGCTGTACCCCCAAATAATATTCCTTTACGTGCTAAGGGGTATCTAGAGAGTGTGATAGGTTTAATAACTACCCTCACCCTAACGTGTACCCTAACCCTAACCCCTACACTAACCCTAACGCGTACCCTAATCCTAACCCGTACCCCAAACCGAGCCCTAACCCTAACACTAGCCCTAACCCTAACCCTAACCCATACCCTACGCCCTACCCGAACCCCTCCCCGAACCCGTACCCTAAGCCATACCCTAAACCTCACCCTAACCCTAACCCTAACCCTAAGCTACCCTTGACTGCTTCTGCCTCCAATAGATTTCCTAAGCACTAGTGTTTTAAGGAACAGGTTAAAAAGAGAATCCTAATGTGATTTCGTGATAATGGGTGTGTTCCTTATCTTCTCCTAGTGTCTAAACTCTTCTCCATGGCTGGACCCCCAAATAATATTCCTTTACGTGCTAAGGGTTATCTAGAGAGTGGGATAGGTTTAATAACTACCCTCACCCTAACGCGTACCCTAACCCTAACCCCTACCCTAACCCTAACGCGTACCCTAATCCTAACCCGTACCCTAAACCGAGCCCTAACCCTAACACTAGCCCTAACCCTAACCCTAACCCATAGCCTACGCCCTACCCGAACCCCTTCCCGAACCCGTACCCTAAGCCGTACCCTAACCCTCACCCTAACCCTAACCCTAACCCTAAGCTACCCTTGACTGCTTCTGCCTCCAATAGATTTCCTAAGCACTAGTGTTTTAAGGAACAGGTTAAAAAGAGAATCCTAATGTGATTTCTTGATAATGGGTGTGTTCCTTATCTTCTCCTAGTGTCTAAACTCTTCTCCATGGCTGGACCCCCAAATAATATTCCTTTACGTGCTAAGGGGTATCTAGAGAGTGTGATAGGTTTAATAACTACCCCCACCCTAACGCGTACCCTAACCCTAACCCCTACCCTAACCCTAACGCGTACCCTAATTCTAACCCATACCCTAAACCGAGCCATAACCCTAACACTAACCCTAACCCTAACCCTAACCCATACCCTACGCCCTACCCGAACCCCTCCCCGAACCCGTACCCTAAGCCGTACCCTAACCCTCACCCTAACCCTAAGCTACCCTTGACTGCTTCTGCCTCCAATAGATTTCCTAAGCACTAGTGTTTTAAGGAACAGGTTAAAAAGAGAATCCTAATGTGATTTCTTGATAATGGGTGTGTTCCTTATCTTCTCCTAGTGTCTAAACTCTTCTCCATGGCTGGACCCCCAAATAATATTCCTTTACGTGCTAAGGGGTATCTAGAGAGTGGGATAGGTTTAATAACTACCCCCACCCTAACGCGTACCCTAACCCTAACCCCTACCCTAACCCTAACGCGTACCCTAATCCTAACCCGTACCCTAAACCGAGCCCTAACCCTAACACTAACCCTAACCCTAACCCTAACCCATACCCTACGCCCTACCCGAACCCCTCCCCGAACCCGTACCCTAAGCCATACCCTAACCCTCACCCTAACCCTAACCCTAACCCTAAGCTACCCTTGACTGCTTCTGCCTCCAATAGATTTCCTAAGCACTAGTGTTTTAAGGAACAGGTTAAAAAGAGAATCCTAATGTGATTTCTTGATAATGGATGTGTTCCTTATATTCTCCTCGTGTCTAAACTCTTCTCCAAGGCTGGACCCCCAAATAATATTCCTTTACGTGCTAAGGGGTATCTAGAGAGTGGGATAGGTTTAATAACTACCCCCACCCTAACGCGTACCCTAACCCTAACCCCTACCCTAACCCTAACGCGTACCCTAATCCTAACCCGTACCCTAAACCGAGCCCTAACCCTAACACTAACCCTAACCCTAACCCTAACCCATACCCTACGCCCTACCCGAACCCCTCCCTGAACCCGTACCCTAAGCCATACCCTAACCCTCACCCTAACCCTAACACTAACCCTAAGCTACCCTTGACTGCTTCTGCCTCCAAAAGATTTCCTAAGCACTAGTGTTTTAAGGAACAGGTTAAAAAGAGAATCCTAATGTGATTTCGTGATAATGGGTGTGTTCCTTATCTTCTCCTAGTGTCTAAACTCTTCTCCATGGCTGGACCCCCAATAATATTCCTGTACGTGCTAAGGGGTATCTAGAGAGTCGAATAGGTTTAATAACTACCCTCACCCTAACGCGTACACTAACCCTAACACGTACCCTAATCCTAACCCGTACCCTAAACCGAGCCCTAATCCTAACACTAACCCTAACCCTAACCCTAACCCATACCCTACGCCCTACCCGAACCCCTCCCCGAACCCGTACCCTAAGCCATACCCTAGCCCTCACCCTAACCCAAACCCTAACCCTAAGCTACCCTTGACTGCTTCTGCCTCCAATAGATTTCCTAAGCACTAGTGTTTTAAGGAACAGGTTAAAAAGAGAATCCTAATGTGATTTCGTGATAATGGGTGTGTTCCTTATCTTCTCCTAGTGTCTAAACTCTTCTCCATGGCTGGACCCCCAAATAATATTCCTTTACGTGCTAAGGGGTATCTAGAGAGTGGGATAGGTTTAATAACTACCCTCACCCTAACGCGTACCCTAACACTAACCCCTACCCTAACCTTAACGCGTACCCTAATCCTAACCCATAACCTAAACCGAGCCCTAACCCTAACACTAACTCTAACCCTAACCCTAACCCATACCCTACGCCCTACCCGAACCCCTCCCCGAACCCGTACCCTAAGCCGTACCCTAACCCTCACCCTAACCCTAACCCTAACCCTAAGCTACCCTTGACGGCTTCTGCCTCCAAAAGATTTCCTAAGCACTAGTGATTTAAGGAACAGTTTAAAAAGAGAATCCTAATGTGATTTATTGATAATGGTTGTGTTCCTTATCTTCTCCTCGTGTCTAAACTCTTCTCCATGGCTGGACCCCCAAATAATATTCCTTTACGTGCTAAGGGGTATCTAGAGAGTGGGATAGGTTTAATAACTACCCTCACCCTAACGCGTACCCTAACCCTAACCCCTACCCTAACCCTAACGCATACCCTAATCCTAACCCGTACCCTAAACCGAGCCCTAACCCTAACACTAGCCCTAACCCTAACCCTAACCCATACCCTACGCCCTACCCGAACCCCTCCCCGAACCCTTATCGTAAGCCGTACCCTAACCCTCACCCTAACCCTAACCCTAACCCTAAGCTACCCTTGACGGCTTCTGCCTCCAATAGATTTCCTAAGCACTAGTGTTTTAAGGAACTGGTTAAAAAGAGAATCCTAATGTGATTTCTTGATAATGCGTGTGTTCCTTATCTTCTCCTCGTGTCTAAACTCTTCTCCATGGCTGGACCCCCAAATAATATTCCTTTACGTGCTAAGGGGTATCTAGAGAGTGTGATAGGTTTAATAACTACACCCACCCTAACGCGTACCCTAACCCTAACCCCTACCCTAACCCTAACGCGTACCCTAATCCTAACCCGTACCCTAAACCGAGCCCTAACCCTAACACTAACCCTAACGCTAATCCTAACCCATACACTACGCCCTACCCGAACCCCTCCCCGAACCCGTACCCTAAGCCATACCCTAACCCTCACCCTAACCCTAACCCTAACCCTAAGCTACCCTTGACTGCTTCTGCCTCCAATAGATTTCCTAAGCACTAGTGTTTTAAGGAACAGGTTAAAAAGAGAATCCTAATGTGATTTCTTGATAATGGGTGTGTTCCTTATCTTCTCCTATTGTCTAAACTCTTCTCCATGGCTGGACCCCCAAATAATATTCCTTTACGTGCTAACGGGTATCTAGAGATTGGGATAGGTTTAATAACTAACCTGACCCTATCGCGTACCCTAAC
This sequence comes from Balaenoptera acutorostrata, assembly GCF_949987535.1. NCBI lineage: Eukaryota > Metazoa > Chordata > Mammalia > Artiodactyla > Balaenopteridae > Balaenoptera > Balaenoptera acutorostrata. Next base: position 198,132 of record NW_026646016.1, read on the forward strand.
CCTAACACCTACCCTAACACTAACGCGTACCCTAATCCTAACCCGTACCCTAAACCGAGCCCTAACCCTAACACTAACCCTAACCCTAACACTAACCCATACCCTACGCCCTACCCGAACCCCTCCCTGAACCCGTACCCTAAGCCATACCCTAACCCTCACCCTAACCCTAACCCTAACCCTAAGCTACCCTTGACTGCTTCTGCCTCTAATAGATTTCCTAAGCACTAGTGTTTTAAGGAACAGGTTAAAAAGAGAATCCTAATGTGATTTCTTGATAATGGGTGTGTTCCTTATATTCTCCTCGTGTCTAAACTCTTCTCCAAGGCTGGACCCCCAAATAATATTCCTTTACGTGCTAAGGGGTATCTGGAGAGTGTGATAGGTTTAATAACTACCCCCACCCTAACGCGTACCCTAACCCTAACCACTACCCTAACACTAACGCGTACCCTAATCCTAACCCGTACCCTAAACCGAACCCTAACCCTAACACTAACCCTAACCCTAACCCTTACCCATACCCTACGCCCTACCCGAACCCCTCCCCGAACCCGTACCCTAAGCCATAACCTAACCCTCACCCTAACCCTAACCCTAAGCTACCCTTGACTGCTTCTGCCTCCAATAGATTTCCTAAGCACTACTGTTTTAAGGAACAGGTTAAAAAGAGAATCCTAATGTGATTTCGTGATAATGGGTGTGTTCCTTATCTTCTCCTAGTGTCTAAACTCTTCTCCATGGCTGGACCCCCAATAATATTCCTGTACATGCTAAGGGGTATCTAGAGAGTGGGATAGGTTTAATAACTACCCTCACCCTAACGCGTACACTAACCCTAACGCGTACCCTAATCCTAACCCGTACCCTAAACCGAGCCCTAACCCTAACACTAACCCTAACCCTAACCCTAACCCATACCCTACGCCCTACCCGAACCCCTCCCCGAACCCGTGCCCTAAGCCGTACCCTAACCCTCACCCTAAACCTAACCCTAACCCTAACCCTAAGCTACCCTTGACGGCTTCTGCCTCCAATAGATTTCCTAAGCACTAGTGTTTTAAGGAACATGTTAAAAAGAGAATCCTAATGTGATTTCTTGATAATTGGTGTGTTCCTTATCTTCTCCTCGTGTCTAAACTCTTCTCCATGGCTGGACCCCCAAATAATATTCCTTTACGTGCTAAGGGGTATCTAGAGAGTGGGATAGGTTTAATAACTAACCTCACCCTAACGCGTAACCTAACCCTAACACCTACCCTAACACTAACGCGTACCCTAAACCTAACCCGTACCCTAAACCGAGCCCTAACCCTAACACTAACCCTAACCCTAACCCTAACCCATACACTACGCCCAACCGAACCCCTCCCCGAACCCGTACCATAAGCCATACCCTATCCCTCACCCTAACCCTAACCCTAACCCTAAGCTACCCTTGACTGCTTCTGCCTCCAATAGATTTCCTAAGCACTAGTGTTTTAAGGAACAGGTTAAAAAGAGAATCCTAATGTGATTTCTTGATAATGGGTGTGTTCCTTATCTTCTCCTCGTGTCTAAACACTTCTCCATGGCTGGACCCCCAAATAATATACCTTTACGTGCTAAGGGGTATCTAGAGAGTGTAATAGGTTTAATAACTACCCTCACCCTAACACGTATCCTAACCCTAACCCCTACCCTAACCCTAACGCGTTCCCTAATCCTAACCCGTACCCTAAACCGAGCCCTAACCCTAACTCTAACCCTAACCCTAACCCTAACCCATACCCTACGCCCTACCCGAACCCCTCCCCGAACCCGTACCCTAAGCCATACCCTAGCCCTCACCCTATCCCTAACCCTAACCCTAAGCTACCCTTGACTGCTTCTGCCTCCAATAGATTTCCGAAGCACTAGTGTTTTAAGGAACAGGTTAAAAAGAGAATCCTAATGTGATTCCGTGATAATGGGTGTGTTCCTTATCTTCTCCTAGTGTCTAAACTCTTCTCCATGGCTGGACCCCCAAATAATATTCCTATACGTGCTAAGGGGTATCTAGAGAGTGGGATAGGTTTATTAACTACCCTCACCCTAACGCGTACCCTAACCCTAACCGCTACCCTAACCCTAGCGCGTACCCTAATCCTAACCCGTACCCTAAACCGAGCCCTAACCCTAACACTAACTCTAACCCTAACCCTAACCCATACCCTACGACCTACCCGAACCCCTCCCTGAACCCGTACCCTAAACCGTACCCTAACCCTCACCCTAACCCTAACCCTAACCCTAAGCTACCCTTGACAGCTTCTGCCTCCAATAGATTTCCTAAGCACTAGTGTTTTAAGGAACAGGTTAAAAAGAGAATCCTAATGTGATTTCGTGATAATGGGTGTGTTCCTTATCTTCTCCTAGTGTCTAAACCCTTCTCCATGGCTGGACCCCCAAATAATATTCCTTTACGTGCTAAGGGGTATCTAGAGAGTGGGATAGGTTTAATAACTACCCTCACCCTAAAGCGTACCCCAACCCTAACCCCTACCCTAACACTAACGCGTACCCTAATCCTAACCCGAACCCTTAACCTAGCCCTAACCCTAACACTAACCCTAACCCTAACTCTAACCCATACCCTACGCCCTACCTGAACCCCTCCCCGAACCCGTACCCTAAGCCGTACCCTAACCCTCACCCTAACCCTAACCCTAACCCTAAGCTACCCTTGACGGCTTCTGCCTCCAATAGATTTCCTAAGCACTAGTGATTTAAGGAACAGGTTAAAAAGAGAATCCTAATGTGATTTCTTAATAATGGGTGTGTTCCTTATCTTCTCCTCGTGTCTAAACTCTTCTCCATGGCTGGACCCCCAAATAATATTCCTTTACGTGCTAAGGGCTATCTAGAGAGTGGGATAGGTTTAATAACTACCCTCACTCTAACGCGTATCCTAACCCTAACCCCTACCCTAACCCTAACGCATACCCTAATCCTAACCCGTACCCTAAACCGAGCCCTAACCCTAACACTAACCCTAACCCTAACCCTAACCCATACCCTACGCCCTAACCGAACCCCTCTCCGAACCCGTACCCTAAGCCGTACCCTAACCCTCACCCTAACCCTAACCCTAACCCTAAGCTACCCTTGACTGCTTCTGCCTCCAATAGATTTCCTAAGCACTAGTGTTTTAAGGAACAGGTTAAAAAGAGAATCCTATTGTGATTTCTTGATAATGGGTGTGTTCCTTATATTCTCCTCGTGTCTAAACTCTTCTCCAAGGCTGGACCCCCATATAATATTCCTTTACATGCTAAGGGGTATCTAGAGAGTGTGATAGGTTTAATAACTACCCCCACCCTAACGCGTACCCTAACCCTAACCCCTACCCTAACACTAACGCGAACCCTAATCCTAACCCGTACCCTAAACCGAGCCCTAACCCTAACACTAACCCTAACCCTAACCCTAACCCATACCCTACACCCTACCCGAACCCCTCCCCGAACCCGTACCCTAAGCCATACCCTAACCCTCACCCTAACCCTAACCCTAACCCTAAGCTACCCTTGACTGCTTCTGCCTCCAATAGATTTCCTAAGCACTAGTGTTTTAAGGAACAGGTTAAAAAGAGAATCCTAATGTGATTTCGTGATAATGGGTGTGTTCCTTATCTTCTCCTAGTGTCTAAACTCTTCTCCATGGCTGGACCCCCAATAATATTCCTGTACGTGCTAAGGGGTATCTAGAGAGTGGGATAGGTTTAATAACTACCCTCACCCTAACGCGTACACTAACCCTAACGCGTACCCTAATCCTAACCCGTACCCTAAACCGAGCCCTAACCCTAACACTAACCCTAACCCTAACCCTAACCCATACCCTACGCCCTAGCCGAACCCCTCCCCGAAACCGTGCCCTAAGCCGTACCCTAACCCTCACCCTAAACCTAACCCTAACCCTAACCCTAAGCTACCCTTGACGGCTTCTGCCTCCAATAGATTTCCTAAGCACTAGTGTTTTAAGGAACATGTTAAAAAGAGAATTCTAATGTGATTTCTTGATAATGGGTGTGTTCCTTATCTTCTCCTCGTGTCTAAACTCTTCTCCATGGCTGGACCCCCAAATAATATTCCTTTATGTGCTAAGGGGTATCTAGAGAGTGTGATAGGTTTAATAACTACCCTCACCCTAACACGTACCCTAACCCTAACCCCTACCCTAACCCTAACGCGTACCCTAAACCGAGCCCTAACCATAACACTAACCCTAACCCATACCCTACGCCCTACCCGAACCCCTCCCCGAACCCGTACCGTAAGCCATACCCTAGCCCTCACCCTAACCCTAACCCTAACCCTAAGCTACCCTTGACTGCTTCTGCCTCCAATAGATTTCCTAAGCACTAGTGTTTTAAGGAACAGGTTAAAAAGAGAATCCTAATGTGTTTTCGTGATAATGGGTGTGTTCCTTATCTTCTCCTAGTGTCTAAACTCTTCTCCATGGCTTGACCACCAAATAATATTCCTTTACGTGCTAAGGGGTATCTAGAGAGTGGGATAGGTTTAATAACTACCCTCACCCTAACGCGTACCCTAACCCTAACCCCTACCCTAACCCTAACGCGTACCCTAATCCTAACCCATAACCTAAACCGAGCCCTAACCCTAACACTAACTCTAACCCTAACCCTAACCCATACCCTACGCCCTACCCGAACCCCTCCCTGAACCCGTACCCTAAACCGTACCCTAACCCTCACCCTAACCCTAACCCTAACCCTAAGCTACCCTTGACGGCTTCTGCCTCCAATAGATTTCCTAAGCACTAGTGATTTAAGGAACAGGTTAAAAAGAGAATCCTAATGTGATTTCTTGATAATGGGTGTGTTCCTTATCTTCTCCTCGTGTCTAAACTCTTCTCCATGGCTGGACCCCCAAATAATATTCGTTTACCTGCTAAGGGGTATCTAGAGAGTGGGATAGGTTTAATAACTACCCTCACCCTAACGCGTACCCTAACCCTAACCCCTACCCTAACCCTAACGCATACCCTAATCCTAACCCGTACCCTAAACCGAGCCCTAACCCTAACACTAGCCCTAACCCTAACCCTAACCCATACCCTACGCCCTACCCGAACCCCTCCCCGAACCCGTATCGTAAGCCGTACCCTAACCCTCACCCTAACCCTAACCCTAACCCTAAGCTACCCTTGACTGCTTCTGCCTCCAATAGATTTCCTAAGCACTAGTGTTTTAAGGAACAGGTTAAAAAGAGAATCCTAATGTGATTTCTTGATAGTGGGTGTGTTCCTTATCTTCTCCTCGTGTCTAAACTCTTCTCCATGGCTGGACCCCCAAATAATATTCCTTTACGTGCTAAGTGGTATCTAGAGAGTGTGATAGGTTTAATAACTACCCTCACCCTAACACGTACCCTAACCCTAACCCCTACCCTAACCCTAACGCGTTCCCTAATCCTAACACATACCCTAAACCGAGCCGTAACCCTAACACTAACCCTAACCCTAACCATAACCCATACCCTACGCCCTACCCGAACCCCTCCCCGAACCCGTACCCTAAGCCATACCCTAGCCCTCACCCTAACCCTAACCCTAACCCTAAGCTACCCTTGACGGCTTCTGCCTCCAATAGATTTCCTAAGCACTAGTGTTTTAAGGAACAGGTTAAAAAGAGAATCCTAATGTGATTTCGTGATAATGGGTGTGTTCCTTATCTTCTCCTAGTGTATAAACCCTTCTCCATGGCTGGACCCCCAAATAATATTCCTTTACGTGCTAAGGGGTATCTAGAGAGTGGGATAGGTTTAATAACTACCCTCACCCTAAAGCGTACCCTAACCCTAACCCCTACCCTAACACTAACGCGTACCCTAATCCTAACCCGAACCCTTAACCGAGCCCTAACCCTAAAACTAACCCTAACCCTAACTCTAACCCATACCCTACGCCCTACCCGAATCCCTCCCTGAACCCGTACCCTAAGCCGTACCCTAACCCTCACCCTAACCCTAACCCTAACCCTAAGCTACCCTTGACGGCTTCTGCCTCCAATACATTTCCTAAGCACTAGTGATTTAAGGAACAGGTTAAAAAGAGAATCCTAATGTGATTTCTTGATAATGGGTGTGTTCCTTATCTTCTCCTCTTCTCTAAACTCTTTTCCATGGCTGGACCCCCAAATAATATTCCTTTACGTGCTAAGGGGTATCTAGAGAGTGTGATAGGTTTAATAACTACCCTCACCCTAACGTGTACCCTAACCCTAACCCCTACCCTAACCCTAACGCGTACCCTAATCCTAACCCGTACCCCAAACCGAGCCCTAACCCTAACACTAGCCCTAACCCTAAACCTAACCCATAGCCTACGCCCTACCCGAACACCTCCCCGAACCCGTACCCTAAGCCGTACCCTAAACCTCACCCTAACCCTAACCCTCACCCTAAGCTACCCTTGACTGCTTCTGCCTCCAATAGATTTCCTAAGCACTAGTGATTTAAGGAACAGGTTAAAAAGAGAATCCTAATGTGATTTCTTGATAATGGGTGTGTTCCTTATCTTCTCCTCGTGTCTAAACTCTTCTCCATGGCTGGACCCCCAAATAATATTCGTTTACCTGCTAAGGGGTATCTAGAGAGTGGGATAGGTTTAATAACTACCCTCACCCTAACGCGTACCCTAACCCTAACCCCTACCCTAACCCTAACGCATACCCTAATCCTAACCCGTACCCTAAACCGAGCCCTAACCCTAACACTAGCCCTAACCCTAACCCTAACCCATACCCTACGCCCTACCCGAACCCCTCCCCGAACCCGTATCGTAAGCCGTACCCTAACCCTCACCCTAACCCTAACCCTAACCCTAAGCTACCCTTGACTGCTTCTGCCTCCAATAGATTTCCTAAGCACTAGTGTTTTAAGGAACAGGTTAAAAAGAGAATCCTAATGTGATTTCTTGATAGTGGGTGTGTTCCTTATCTTCTCCTCGTGTCTAAACTCTTCTCCATGGCTGGACCCCCAAATAATATTCCTTTACGTGCTAAGTGGTATCTAGAGAGTGTGATAGGTTTAATAACTACCCTCACCCTAACACGTACCCTAACCCTAACCCCTACCCTAACCCTAACGCGTTCCCTAATCCTAACACATACCCTAAACCGAGCCGTAACCCTAACACTAACCCTAACCCTAACCATAACCCATACCCTACGCCCTACCCGAACCCCTCCCCGAACCCGTACCCTAAGCCATACCCTAGCCCTCACCCTAACCCTAACCCTAACCCTAAGCTACCCTTGACGGCTTCTGCCTCCAATAGATTTCCTAAGCACTAGTGTTTTAAGGAACAGGTTAAAAAGAGAATCCTAATGTGATTTCGTGATAATGGGTGTGTTCCTTATCTTCTCCTAGTGTCTAAACCCTTCTCCATGGCTGGACCCCCAAATAATATTCCTTTACGTGCTAAGGGGTATCTAGAGAGTGGGATAGGTTTAATAACTACCCTCACCCTAAAGCGTACCCTAACCCTAACCCCTACCCTAACACTAACGCGTACCCTAATCCTAACCCGAACCCTTAACCGAGCCCTAACCCTAACACTAACCCTAACCCTAACTCTAACCCATACCCTACGCCCTACCCGAATCCCTCCCTGAACCCGTACCCTAAGCCGTACCCTAACCCTCACCCTAACCCTAACCCTAACCCTAAGCTACCCTTGACGGCTTCTGCCTCCAATACATTTCCTAAGCACTAGTGATTTAAGGAACAGGTTAAAAAGAGAATCCTAATGTGATTTCTTGATAATGGGTGTGTTCCTTATCTTCTCCTCTTCTCTAAACTCTTTTCCATGGCTGGACCCCCAAATAATATTCCTTTACGTGCTAAGGGGTATCTAGAGAGTGTGATAGGTTTAATAACTACCCTCACCCTAACGTGTACCCTAACCCTAACCCCTACCCTAACCCTAACGCGTACCCTAATCCTAACCCGTACCCCAAACCGAGCCCTAACCCTAACACTAGCCCTAACCCTAAACCTAACCCATAGCCTACGCCCTACCCGAACACCTCCCCGAACCCGTACCCTAAGCCGTACCCTAAACCTCACCCTAACCCTAACCCTCACCCTAAGCTACCCTTGACTGCTTCTGCCTCCAATAGATTTCCTAAGCACTAGTGTTTTAAGGAACAGGTTAAAAAGAGAATCCTAATGTGATTTCTTGATAATGGGTGTATTCCTTATCTTCTCCTAGTGTCTAAACTCTTCTCCATGGCTGGACCCCCAAATAATATTCCTTTACGTGCTAAGGGGTATCTAGAGTGTGGGATAGGTTTAATAACTACCCTCACCCTAACGCGTACCCTAACCCTAACCCCTACCCTAACCCTAACGCGTACCCTAATCCTAACCCGTACCCTAAACCGAGCCCTAACCCTAACACTAGCCCTAACCCTAACCCTAACCCATACCCTACGCCCTACCCGAACCCCTCCCCGAACCCGTACCCTAAGCTGTACCCTAACCCTCACCCTAACCGTAACCCTAACCCTAAGCTACCCTTGACTGCTTCTGCCTCCAATAGATTTCCTAAGAACTACTGTTTTAAGGAACAGGTTAAAAAGAGAATCCTAATGTGATTTCTTGATAATGGGTGTGTTCCTTATCTTCTCCTCGTGTCTAAACTCTTCTCCATGGCTGGACCCCCAAATAATATTCCTTTACGTGCTAAGGGGTATCTAGAGAGTGTGATTGGTTTAATAACTACCCCCACCCTAACGCGTACCCTAACCCTAACCCCTACCCTAACCCTAATGCATACCCTAATCCTAACCCGTACCCTAAACCGAGCCCTAACCCTAACACTAACCCTAACCCTAACTCTAACCCATACCCTACGCCCTACCTGAACCCCTCCCCGAACCCGTACCCTAAGCCGTACCCTAACCCTCACCCTAACCCTAAGCTACCCTTGACGGCTTCTGCCTCCAATAGATTTCCTAAGCACTAGTGTTTTAAGGAACAGGTTAAAAAGAGAATCCTAATGTGATTTCGTGATAATGGGTGTGTTCCTTATCTTCTCCTCGTGTCTAAACTCTTCTCCATGGCTGGACCCCCAATAATATTCCTGTACGTGCTAAGGGGTATCTAGAGAGTGGGATAGGTTTAATAACTACCCTCACCCTAACGCGTACACTAACCCTAACGCGTACCCTAATCCTAACCCGTACCCTAAACCGAGCCCTAACCCTAACACTAACCCTAACCCTAACCCTAACCCATACCCTACGCCCTACCCGAACCCCTCCCCGAACCCGTGCCCTAAGCCGTACCCTAACCCTCACCCTAAACCTAACCCTAACCCTAAACCTAAGCTACCCTTGACGGCTTCTGCCTCCAATAGATTTCCTAAGCACTAGTGTTTTAAGGAACATGTTAAAAAGAGAATCCTAATGTAATTTCTTGATAATGGGTGTGTTCCTTATCTTCTCCTCGTGTCTAAACTCTTCTCCATGGCTGGACCCCCAAATAATATTCCTTTATGTGCTAAGGGGTATCTAGAGAGTGTGATAGGTTTAATAACTACCCTCACCCTAACACGTACCCTAACCCTAAACCCTACCCTAACCCTAACGCGTACCCTAATCCTAACCCGTACCCTAAACCGAGCCCTAACCATAACACTAACCCTAACCCATACCCTACGCCCTACCCGCACCCCTCCCCGAACCCGTACCGTAAGCCATACCCTAGCCCTCACCCTAACCCTATCCCTAACCCTAAGCTACCCTTGACTGCTTCTGCCTCCAATAGATTTCCTAAGCACTAGTGTTTTAAGGAACAGGTTAAAAAGAGAATCCTAATGTGATTTCGTGATAATGGGTGTGTTCCTTATCTTCTCCTAGTGTCTAAACTCTTCTCCATGGCTGGAACCCCAATAATATTCCTGTACGTGCTAAGGTGTATCTAGAGAGTGGAATAGGTTTAATAACTACCCTCACCCTAACGCGAACACTAACCCTAACACGTACCCTAATCCTAACCCGTACCCTAAACCGAGCCCTAACCCTAACACTAACCCTAACCCTAACCCTAACCCATACCCTACGCCCTACCCGAACCCCTCCCCGAACCCGTGCCCTAAGCCGTACCCTAACCCTCACCCTCACCCTAACCCTAACCCTAAGCTACCCTTGACGGCTTCTGCCTCCAATAGATTTCCTAAGCACTAGTGTTTTAAGGAACATGTTAAAAAGAGAATCCTAATGTGATTTCTTGATAATGGGTGTGTTCCTTATCTTCTCCTCGTGTCTAAACTCTTCTCCATGGCTGGACCCCCAAATAATATTCCTTTATGTGCTAAGGGGTATCTAGAGAGTGTGATAGGTTTAATAACTACCCTCACCCTATCGCGTACCCTAACCCTAACCCCTACCCTAACCCTAACGTGTACCCTAATCCTAACCCGTACCCTAAACCGAGCCCTAACCCTAACACTAACCCTAACCCTAACCCTAACCCATACCTTACGCCCTACCCGAACCCCTCCCCGATCCCGTACCCTAAGCCATACCCTAGACCTCACCCTAACCCAAACCCTAACCCTAAGCTACCCTTGACTGCTTCTGCCTCCAATAGATTTCCTAAGCACTAGTGTTTTAAGGAACAGGTTAAAAAGAGAATCCTAATGTGATTTCGTGATAATGGGTGTGTTCCTTATCTTCTCCTAGTGTCTAAACTCTTCTCCATGGCTGGACTCCCAAATAATATTCCTTTACGTGCTAAGGGGTATCTAGAGAGTGGGATAGGTTTAATAACTACCCTCACCCTAACGCGTACCCTAACCCTAATCCCTACCCTAACCCTAACGCGTACCCTAATCCTAACCCATACCCTAAACCGAGCCCTAACCCTAACACTAACTCTAACCCTAACCCTAACCCATACCCTACGCCCTACCTGAACCCCTCCCTGAACCCGTACCCTAAACCGTAACCCTAACCCTAAGCTACCCTTGACGGCTTCTGCCTCCAAAAGATTTCCTAAACACTAGTGATTTAAGGAACAGGTTAAAAAGAGAATCCTAATGTGATTTATTGATAATGGGTGTGTTCCTTATCTTCTCCTCGTGTCTAAACTCTTCTCCATGGCTGGACCCCCAAATAATATTCCTTTACGTGCTAAGGGGTATCTAGAGAGTGGGATAGGTTTAATAACTACCCTCACCCTAACGCGTACCCTAACCCTAACTCCTACCCTAACCCTAACGCATACCCTAATCCTAACCCGAACCCTAAACCGAGCCCTAACCCTAACACTAGACCTAACCCTAACCCTAACCCATACCCTACGCCCTACCCGAACCCCTCCCCGAACCCTTATCGTAAGCCGTACCCTAACCCTCACCCTAACCCTAACCCTAACCCTAAGCTACCCTTGACTGCTTCTGCCTCCAATAGATTTCCTAAGCACTAGTGTTTTAAGGAACAGGTTAAAAAGAGAATCCTAATGTGATTTCTTGATAATGGGTGTGTTCCTTATATTCTCCTCGTGTCTAAACTCTTCTCCAAGGCTGGACCACCAAATAATATTCCTTTACGTGATAAGGGGTATCTAGAGAGTGTGATAGGTTTAATAAATACCCCCACCCTAACGCGTACCCTAACCCTAACCCCTACCCTAACCCTAACGCGTACCCTAATCCTAACCCGTACCCTAAACCGAGCCCTAACCCTAACACTAACCCTAACCCTAACCCTAACCCATACCCTACGCCCTACCCGAACCCGTACCCTAAGCCATACCCTAACCCTCACCCTAACCCTAACCCTAACCCTAAGCTACCCTTGACTGCTTCTGCCTCCAATAGATTTCCTAAGCACTAGTGTTTTAAGGAACAGGTTAAAAAGAGAATCCTAATGTGATTTCGTGATAATGGGTGTGTTCCTTATCTTCTCCTAGTGTCTAAACTCTTCTCCATGGCTGGAGCCCCAATAATATTCCTGTACGTGCTAAGGGGTATCTAGAGAGTGGGATAGGTTTAATAACTACCCTCACCCTAACGCGTACACTAACCCTAACGCGTACCATAATCCTAACCCGTACCCTAAACCGAGCCCTAACCCTAACACTAACCCTAACCCTAACCCTAACCCATACCCTACGCCCTACCCGAACCCCTCCCCGAACCCGTGCCCTAAGCCGTACCCTAACCCTCACCCTAACCCTAACCCTAACCCTAAGCTACCCTTGACGGCTTCTGCCTCCAATAGATTTCCTAAGCACTAGTGTTTTAAGGAACATGTTAAAAAGAGAATCCTAATGTGATTTCTTGATAATGGGTGTGTTCCTTATCTTCTCCTCGTGTCTAAACTCTTCTCCATGGCTGGACCCCCAAATAATATTCCTTTATGTGCTAAGGGGTATCTAGAGAGTGTGATAGGTTTAATAACTACGCCCACCCTAACGCGTACCCTAACCCTAACCCCTACCCTAACCCTAACGCGTACCCTAATCGTAACCCGTACCCTAAACCGAGCCCTAACCCTAACACTAACCCTAACCCTAACCCTAACCCATACCCTACGCCCTACCCGAACCCCTCCCCGAACCCGTGCCCTAAGCCGTACCCTAACCCTCACCCTAACCCTAACCCTAACCCTAAGCTACCCTTGACTGCTTCTTCCTCCAATAGATTTCCTAAGCACTAGTGTTTTAAGGAACAGGTTAAAAAGAGAATCCTAATGTGATTTCGTGATAATGGGTGTGTTCCTTATCTTCTCCTAGGGTCTAAACTCTTCTCCATGGCTGGACCCCCAATAATATTCCTGTACGTGCTAAGGGGTATCTAGAGAGTGGGATAGGTTTAAAAACTAACCTCACCCTATCGCATACCCTAACCCTAACCCCTACCCTAACCCTAACGCGTACCCTAATCCTAACCCGTACCCTAAACCGAGCCCTAACCCTAACACTAACCCTAACCCTAACCCTAACCCATAGCCTACGCCCTACCCGAACCACTCCCCGAACCCGTACCCTAAGCCGTACCCTAACCCTCACCCTAACCCTAACCCTAACCCTAAGCTACCCTTGACGGCTTCTGCCTCCAATAGATTTCCTAAGCACTAGTGTTTTAAGGAACAGTTTAAAAAGAGAATCATATTGTGATTTCTTGATAATGGGTGTGTTCCTTATCTTCTCCTAGTGTCTAAACTCTTCTCCATGGCTGGACCCCCAAATAATATTCCTTTACGTGCTAAGGGGTATCTAGAGAGTGGGATAGGTTTAATAACTAACCTCACCCTAACGCGTACACTAACCCTAACCCCTACCCTAACCCTAACGCGTACCCTAATCCTAACCCGTACCCTAAACCGAGCCCTAACCCTAACACTAAACCTAACCCTAACCCTAACCCATACCCTACGCCCTACCCGAACCCCTCCCCGAACCCGTACCCTAAGCCATACCCTAACCCTCACCCTAACCCTAACACTAACCCTAAGCTACCCTTGACTGCTTCTGCCTCCAATAGATTTCCTAAGCACTAGTGTTTTAAGGAACAGGTTAAAAAGAGAATCCTAATGTGATTTCGTGATAATGGGTGTGTTCCTTATCTTCTCCTAGTGTCTAAACTCTTCTCCATGGCTGGACCCCCAATAATATTCCTGTACGTGCTAAGGTGTATCTAGAGAGTGGAATAGGTTTAATAACTACCCTCACCCTAACGCGAACACTAACCCTAACACGTACCCTAATCCTAACCCGTACCCTAAACCGAGCCCTAACCCTAACACTAACCCTAACCCTAACCCTAACCCATACCCTACGCCCTACCCGAACCCCTCCCCGAACCCGTGCCCTAAGCCGTACCCTAACCCTCACCCTCACCCTAACCCTAACCCTAAGCTACCCTTGACGACTTCTGCCTCCAATAGATTTCCTAAGCACTAGTGATGTAAGGAACAGGTTAAAAAGAGAATCCTAATGTGATTTCTTGATAATGGGTGTGTTCCTTATCTTCTCCTCGTGTCTAAACTCTTCTCCATGGCTGGACCCCCAAATAATATTCCTTTATGTGCTAAGGGGTATCTAGAGAGTGGGATAGGTTTAATAACTACCCTCACCCTAACGCGTACCCTAACCCTAACCCCTACCCTAACACTAACGCATACCCTAATCCTAACCCATACCCTAAACCGAGCCCTAACCCTAACACTAATCCTAACCCTAACCCTAACCCATACCCTACGCCCTACCCGAACCCCTCCCCGAACCCGTACCCTAAGCCGTACCCTAAACCTCACCCTAACCCTAACCCTAACCCTAAGCTACCCTTGACTGCTTCTGCCTCCAATAGATTTCCTAAGCACTAGTGTTTTAAGGAACAGGTTAAAAAGAGAATCCTAATGTGATTTCTTGATAATGAGTGTGTTCCTTATCTTCTCCTAGTGTCTAAACTCTTCTCCATGGCTGGACCCCCAAATAATATTCCTTTACGTGCTAAGGGGTATCTAGAGAGTGGGATAGGTTTAATAACTAACCTCACCCTAACGCGTACCCTAACCCTAACCCCTACCCTAACCCTAACGCGTACCCTAATCCTAACCCGTACCCTAAACCGAGCCCTAACCCTAACACTAACCCTAACCCTAACCCTAACCCATACCCTACGCCCTACCCGAACCCCTCCCCGAACCCGTACCCTAAGCCATACCCTAAGCCTCACCCTAACCCTAACACTAACCCTAAGCTACCCTTGACTGCTTCTGCCTCCAATAGATTTCCTAAGCACTAGTGTTTTAAGGAACAGGTTAAAAAGAGAATCCTAATGTGATTTCGTGATAATGGGTGTGTTCCTTATCTTCTCCTAGTGTCTAAACTCTTCTCCATGGCTGGACCCCCAATAATATTCCTGTACGTGCTAAGTTGTATCTAGAGAGTGGAATAGGTTTAATAACTACCCTCACCCTAACGCGAACACTAACCCTAACACGTACCCTAATCCTAACCCGTACCCTAAACCGAGCCCTAACCCTAACACTAACCCTAACCCTAACCCTAACCCATACCCTACGCCCTACCCGAACCCCTCCCCGAACCCGTGCCCTAAGCCGTACCCTAACCCTCACCCTCACCCTAACCCTAACCCTAAGCTACCCTTGACGGCTTCTGCCTCCAATAGATTTCCTAAGCACTAGTGTTTTAAGGAACATGTTAAAAAGAGAATCCTAATGTGATTTCTTGATAATGGGTGTGTTCCTTATCTTCTCCTCGTGTCTAAACTCTTCTCCATGGCTGGACCCCCAAATAATATTCCTTTATGTGCTAAGGGGTATCTAGAGAGTGTGATAGGTTCAATAACTACCCTCACCCTATCGCGTACCCTAACCCTAACCCCTACCCTAACCCTAACGTGTACCCTAATCCTAACCCGTACCCTAAACCGAGCCCTAACCCTAACACTAACTCTAACCCTAACCCTAACCCATACCTTACGCCCTACCCGAACCCCTCCCCGATCCCGTACCCTAAGCCATACCCTAGACCTCACCCTAACCCAAACCCTAACCCTAAGCTACCCTTGACTGCTTCTGCCTCCAATAGATTTCCTAAGCACTAGTGTTTTAAGGAACAGGTTAAAAAGAGAATCCTAATGTGATTTCGTGATAATGGGTGTGTTCCTTATCTTCTCCTAGTGTCTAAACTCTTCTCCATGGCTGGACTCCCAAATAATATTCCTTTACGTGCTAAGGGGTATCTAGAGAGTGGGATAGGTTTAATAACTACCCTCACCCTAACGCGTACCCTAACCCTAACCCCTACCCTAACCCTAACGCGTACCCTAATCCTAACCCATACCCTAAACCGAGCCCTAACCCTAACACTAACTCTAACCCTAACCCTAACCCATACCCTACGCCCTACCTGAACCCCTCCCTGAACCCGTACCCTAAACCGTACCCTAACCCTCACCCTAACCGTAACCCTAACCCTAAGCTACCCTTGACGGCTTCTGCCTCCAAAAGATTTCCTAAGCACTAGTGATTTAAGGAACAGGTTAAAAAGAGAATCCTAATGTGATTTATTGATAATGGGTGTGTTCCTTATCTTCTCCTCGTGTCTAAACTCTTCTCCATGGCTGGACCCCCAAATAATATTCCTTTACGTGCTAAGGGGTATCTAGAGAGTGGGATAGGTTTAATAACTACCCTCACCCTAACGCGTACCCTAACCCTAACTCCTACCCTAACCCTAACGCATACCCTAATCCTAACCCGTACCCTAAACCGAGCCCTAACCCTAACACTAGACCTAACCCTAACCCTAACCCATACCCTACGCCCTACCCGAACCCCTCCCCGAACCCTTATCGTAAGCCGTACCCTAACCCTCACCCTAACCCTAACCCTAACCCTAAGCTACCCTTGACGGCTTCTGCCTCCAATAGATTTCCTAAGCACTAGTGTTTTAAGGAACTGGTTAAAAAGAGAATCCTAATGTGATTTCTTGATAATGGGTGTGTTCCTTATCTTCTCCTCGTGTCTAAACTCTTCTCCATGGCTGGACCCCCAAATAATATTCCTTTACGTGCTAAGGGGTATCTAGAGAGTGTGATAGGTTTAATAACTACCCCCACCCTAACGCGTACCCTAACCCTAACCCCTACCCTAACCCTAACGCGTACCCTAATCCTAACCCGTACCCTAAACCGAGCCCTAACCCTAACACTAACACTAACCCTAATCCTAACCCATACCCTACGCCCTACCCGAACCCCTCCCCGAACCCGTACCCTAAGCCATACCCTAACCCTCACCCTAACCCTAACCCTAACCCTAAGCTACCCTTGACTGCTTCTGCCTCCAATAGATTTCCTAAGCACTAGTGTTTTAAGGAACAGGTTAAAAAGAGAATCCTAATGTGATTTCTTGATAATGGGTGTGTTCCTTATCTTCTCCTAGTGTCTAAACTCTTCTCCATGGCTGGACCCCCAAATAATATTCCTTTACGTGCTAAGGGTATCTAGAGAGTGGGATAGGTTTAATAACTAACCTCACCCTATCGCGTACCCTAACCCTAACACCTACCCTAACACTAACGCGTACCCTAATCCTAACCCGTACACTAAACCGAGCCCTAACCCTAACACTAACCCTAACCCTAACCCTAACCCTAACCCATACCCTACGCCCTACCCGAACCCCTCCCCGAACCCGTACCCTAAGCCATACCCTAACCCTCACCCTAACCCTAACCCTAACCCTAAGCTACCCTTGACTGCTTCTGCCTCCAATAGATTTCCTAAGCACTAGTGTTTTAAGGAACAGGTTAAAAAGAGAATCCTAATGTGATTTCGTGATAATGGGTGTGTTCCTTATCTTCTCCTAGTGTCTAAACTCTTCTCCATGGCTGGAGACCCAATAATATTCCTGTACGTGCTAAGGGGTATCTAGAGAGTGGGATAGGTTTAATAACTACCCTCACCCTAACGCGTACACTAACCCTAACGCGTACCCTAATCCTAACCCGTACCCTAAACCGAGCCCTAACCCTAACACTAACCCTAACCCTAATCCTAACCCATACCCTACGCCCTACCCGAACCCCTCCCCGAACCCGTGCCCTAAGCCGTACCCTAACCCTCACCCTAACCCTAACCCTAACCCTAAGCTACCCTTGACGGCTTCTGCCTCCAATAGATTTCCTAAGCACTAGTGTTTTAAGGAACATGTTAAAAAGAGAATCCTAATGTGATTTCTTGATAATGGGTGTGTTCCTTATCTTCTCCTCATGTCTAAACTCTTCTCCATGGCTGGACCCCCAAATAATATTCCTTTATGTGCTAAGGGGTATCTAGAGAGTGTGATAGGTTTAATAACTACCCTCACCCTAACGCGTACCCTAACCCTAACCCCTACCCTAACCCTAACGCATACCCTAATCCTAAGCCGTACCCTAAAACGAGCCCTAACCCTAACCCTAGCCCTAACCCTAACCCTAACCCATACCCTACGCCCTACCCAAACCCCTCCCCGAAACCGTACCCTAAGCCGTACCCTAACCCTCACCCTAACCCTAACCCTAACCCTAAGCTACCCTTGACTGCTTCTTCCTCCAATAGATTTCCTAAGCACTAGTGTTTTAAGGAACAGGTTAAAAAGAGAATCCTAATGTGATTTCGTGATAATGGGTGTGTTCCTTATCTTCTCCTAGGGTCTAAACTCTTCTCCATGGCTGGACCCCCAATAATATTCCTGTACGTGCTAAGGGGTATCTAGAGAGTGGGATAGGTTTAAAAACTAACCTCACCCTATCGCATACCCTAACCCTAACCCCTACCCTAACCCTAACGCGTACCCTAATCCTAACCCGTACCCTAAACCGAGCCCTAACCCTAACACTAACCCTAACCCTAACCCTAACCCATAGCCTACGCCCTACCCGAACCACTCCCCGAACCCGTACCCTAAGCCGTACCCTAACCCTCACCCTAACCCTAACCCTAACCCTAAGCTACCCTTGACGGCTTCTGCCTCCAATAGATTTCCTAAGCACTAGTGTTTTAAGGAACAGTTTAAAAAGAGAATCATATTGTGATTTCTTGATAATGGGTGTGTTCCTTATCTTCTCCTAGTGTCTAAACTCTTCTCCATGGCTGGACCCCCAAATAATATTCCTTTACGTGCTAAGGGGTATCTAGAGAGTGGGATAGGTTTAATAACTAACCTCACCCTAACGCGTACCCTAACCCTAACCCCTACCCTAACCCTAACGCGTACCCTAATCCTAACCCGTACCCTAAACCGAGCCCTAACCCTAACACTAACCCTAACCCTAACCCTAACCCATACCCTACGCCCTACCCGAACCCCTCCCCGAACCCGTGCCCTAAGCCGTACCCTAATCCTCACCCTAACCGTAACCCTAACCCTAAGCTACCCTTGACGGCTTCTGCCTCCAAAAGATTTCCTAAGCACTAGTGATTTAAGGAACAGGTTAAAAAGAGAATCCTAATGTGATTTATTGATAATGGGTGTGTTCCTTATCTTCTCCTCGTGTCTAAACTCTTCTCCATGGCTGGACCCCCAAATAATATTCCTTTACGTGCTAAGGGGTATCTAGAGAGTGGGATAGGTTTAATAACTACCCTCACCCTAACGCGTACCCTAACCCTAACTCCTACCCTAACCCTAACGCATACCCTAATCCTAACCCGTACCCTAAACCGAGCCCTAACCCTAACACTAGACCTAACCCTAACCCTAACCCATACCCTACGCCCTACCCGAACCCCTCCCCGAACCCTTATCGTAAGCCGTACCCTAACCCTCACCCTAACCCTAACCCTAACCCTAAGCTACCCTTGACGGCTTCTGCCTCCAATAGATTTCCTAAGCACTAGTGTTTTAAGGAACTGGTTAAAAAGAGAATCCTAATGTGATTTCTTGATAATGGGTGTGTTCCTTATATTCTCCTCGTGTCTAAACTCTTCTCCAAGGCTGGACCCCCAAATAATATTCCTTTACGTGATAAGGGGTATCTAGAGAGTGGGATAGGTTTAATAAATACCCCCACCCTAACGCGTACCCTAACCCTAACCCCTACCCTAACCCTAACGCGTACCCTAATCCTAACCCGTACCCTAAACCGAGCCCTAACCCTAACACTAACCCTAACCCTAACCCTAACCCATACCCTACGCCCTACCCGAACCCCTCCCCGAACCCGTACCCTAAGCCATACCCTAACCCTCACCCTAACCCTAACCCTAACCCTAAGCTACCCTTGACTGCTTCTGCCTCCAATAGATTTCCTAAGCACTAGTGTTTTAAGGAACAGGTTAAAAAGAGAATCCTAATGTGATTTCGTGATAATGGGTGTGTTCCTTATCTTCTCCTAGTGTCTAAACTCTTCTCCATGGCTGGAGCCCCAATAATATTCCTGTACGTGCTAAGGGGTATCTAGAGAGTGGGATAGGTTTAATAACTACCCTCACCCTAACGCGTACACTAACCCTAACGCGTACCCTAATCCTAACCCGTACCCTAAACCGAGCCCTAACCCTAACACTAACCCTAACCCTAACCCTAACCCATACCCTACGCCCTACCCGAACCCCTCCCCGAACCCGTGCCCTAAGCCGTACCCTAACCCTCACCCTAACCCTAACCCTAACCCTAAGCTACCCTTGACGGCTTCTGCCTCCAATAGATTTCCTAAGCACTAGTGTTTTAAGGAACATGTTAAAAAGAGAATCCTAATGTGATTTCTTGATAATGGGTGTGTTCCTTATCTTCTCCTCGTGTCTAAACTCTTCTCCATGGCTGGACCCCCAAATAATATTCCTTTATGTGCTAAGGGGTATCTAGAGAGTGTGATAGGTTTAATAACTACCCTCACCCTAACGCGTACCCTAACCCTAACCCCTACCCTAACCCTAACGCATACCCTAATCCTAACCCGTACCCTAAACCGAGCCCTAACCCTAACCCTAGCCCTAACCCTAACCCTAACCCATACCCTACGCCCTACCCAAAACCCTCCCCGAAACCGTACCCTAAGCCGTACCCTAACCCTCACCCTAACCCTAACCCTAACCCTAAGCTACCCTTGACTGCTTCTTCCTCCAATAGATTTCCTAAGCACTAGTGTTTTAAGGAACAGGTTAAAAAGAGAATCCTAATGTGATTTCGTGATAATGGGTGTGTTCTTTATCTTCTCCTAGGGTCTAAACTCTTCTCCATGGCTGGACCCCCAATAATATTCCTGTACGTGCTAAGGGGTATCTAGAGAGTGGGATAGGTTTAAAAACTAACCTCACCCTATCGCATACCCTAACCCTAACCCCTACCCTAACCCTAACGCGTACCCTAATCCTAACCCGTACCCTAAACCGAGCCCTAACCCTAACACTAACCCTAACCCTAACCCTAACCCATAGCCTACGCCCTACCCGAACCACTCCCCGAACCCGTACCCTAAGCCGTACCCTAACCCTCACCCTAACCCTAACCCTAACCCTAAGCTACCCTTGACGGCTTCTGCCTCCAATAGATTTCCTAAGCACTAGTGTTTTAAGGAACAGTTTAAAAAGAGAATCATATTGTGATTTCTTGATAATGGGTGTGTTCCTTATCTTCTCCTCGTGTCTAAACTCTTCTTCATGGCTGGACCCCCAAATAATATTCCTTTATGTGCTAAGGGGTATCTAGAGAGTGTGATAGGTTTAATAACTACCCTCACCCTAACGCGTACCCTAACCCTAACCCCTACCCTAACCCTAACGCATACGCTAATCCTAACCCGTACCCTAAAACGAGCCCTAACCCTAACCCTAGCCCTAACCCTAACCCTAACCCATACCCTACGCCCTACCCAAACCCCTCCCCGAAACCGTACCCTAAGCCGTACCCTAACCCTCACCCTAACCCTAACCCTAACCCTAAGCTACCCTTGACTGCTTCTTCCTCCAGTAGATTTCCTAAGCACTAGTGTTTTAAGGAACAGGTTAAAAAGAGAATCCTAATGTGATTTCGTGATAATGGGTGTGTTCCTTATCTTCTCCTAGGGTCTAAACTCTTCTCCATGGCTGGACCCCCAATAATATTCCTGTACGTGCTAAGGGGTATCTAGAGAGTGGGATAGGTTTAAAAACTAACCTTACCCTATCGCATACCCTAACCCTAACACCTACCCTAACCCTAACGCGTACCCTAATCCTAACCCGTACCCTAAACCGAGCCCTAACCCTAACACTAACCCTAACCCTAACCCTAACCCATAGCCTACGCCCTTCCCGAACCACTCCCCGAACCCGTACCCTAAGCCGTACCCTAACCCTCACCCTAACCCTAACCCTAACCCTAAGCTACCCTTGACGGCTTCTGCCTCCAATAGATTTCCTAAGCACTAGTGTTTTAAGGAACAGTTTAAAAAGAGAATCATATTGTGATTTCTTGATAATGGGTGTGTTCCTTATCTTCTCCTAGTGTCTAAACTCTTCTCCATGGCTGGACCCCCAAATAATATTCCTTTACGTGCTAAGGGGTATCTAGAGAGTGGGATAGGTTTAATAACTAACCTCACCCTAACGCGTACCCTAACCCTAACCCCTACCCTAACCCTAACGCGTACCCTAATCCTAACCCGTACCCTAAACCGAGCCCTAACCCTAACACTAACCCTAACCCTAACCCTAACCCATACCCTACGCCCTACCCGAACCCCTCCCCGAACCCGAACCCTAAGCCATACCCTAACCCTCACCCTAAACCTAACACTAACCCTAAGCTACCCTTGACTGCTTCTGCCTCCAATAGATTTCCTAAGCACTAGTGTTTTAAGGAACAGGTTAAAAAGAGAATCCTAATGTGATTTCGTGATAATGGGTGTGTTCCTTATCTTCTCCTAGTGTCTAAACTCTTCTCCATGGCTGGACCCCCAATAATATTCCTGTACGTGCTAAGGTGTATCTAGAGAGTGGAATAGGTTTAATAACTACCCTCACCCTAACGCGAACACTAACCCTAACACGTACCCTAATCCTAACCCGTACACTAAACCGAGCCCTAACCCTAACACTAACCCTAACCCTAACCCTAACCCATACCCTACGCCCTACCCGAACCCCTCCCCGAACCCGTGCCCTAAGCCGTACCCTAACCCTCACCCTCACCCTAACCCTAACCCTAAGCTACCCTTGACGGCTTCTGCCTCCAATAGATTTCCTAAGCACTAGTGTTTTAAGGAACATGTTAAAAAGAGAATCCTAATGTGATTTCTTGATAATGGGTGTGTTCCTTATCTTCTCCTCGTGTCTAAACTCTTCTCCATGGCTGGACCCCCAAATAATATTCCTTTATGTGCTAAGGGGTATCTAGAGAGTGTCATAGGTTTAATAACTACCCTCACCCTATCGCGTACCCTAACCCTAACCCCTACCCTAACCCTAACGTTTACCCTAATCCTAACCCGTACCCTAAACCGAGCCCTAACCCTAACACTAACCCTAACCCTAACCCTAACCCATACCTTACGCCCTACCCGAACCCCTCCCCGATCCCGTACCCTAAGCCATACCCTAGCCCTCACCCTAACCCAAACCCTAACCCTAAGCTACCCTTGACTGCTTCTGCCTCCAATAGATTTCCTAAGCACTAGTGTTTTAAGGAACAGGTTAAAAAGAGAATCCTAATGTGATTTCGTGATAATGGGTGTGTTCCTTATCTTCTCCTAGTGTCTAAACTCTTCTCCATGGCTGGACTCCCAAATAATATTCCTTTACGTGCTAAGGGGTATCTAGAGAGTGGGATAGGTTTAATAACTACCCTCACCCTAACGCGTACCCTAACCCTAACCCCTACCCTAACCCTAACGCGTACCCTAATCCTAACCCATACCCTAAACCGAGCCCTAACCCTAACACTAACTCTAACCCTAACCCTAACCCATACCCTACGCCCTACCTGAACACCTCCCTGAACCCGTACCCTAAACCGTACCCTAACCCTCACCCTAACCGTAACCCTAACCCTAAGCTACCCTTGACGGCTTCTGCCTCCAAAAGATTTCCTAAGCACTAGTGATTTAAGGAACAGGTTAAAAAGAGAATCCTAATGTGATTTATTGATAATGGGTGTGTTCCTTATCTTCTCCTCGTGTCTAAACTCTTCTCCATGGCTGGACCCCCAAGTAATATTCCTTTACGTGCTAAGGGGTATCTAGAGAGTGGGATAGGTTTAATAACTACCCTCACCCTAACGCGTACCCTAACCCTAACTCCTACCCTAACCCTAACGCATACCCTAATCCTAACCCGTACCCTAAACCGAGCCCTAACCCTAACTCTAGACCTAACCCTAACCCTAACCCATACCCTACGCCCTACCCGAACCCCTCCCCGAACCCTTATCATAAGCCGTACCCTAACCCTCACCCTAACCCTAACCCTAACCCTAAGCTACCCTTGACGGCTTCTGCCTCCAATAGATTTCCTAAGCACTAGTGTTTTAAGGAACTGGTTAAAAAGAGAATCCTAATGTGATTTCTTGATAATGGGTGTGTTCCTTATCTTCTCCTCGTGTCTAAACTCTTCTCCATGGCTGGACCCCCAAATAATATTCCTTTACGTGCTAAGGGTATCTAGAGAGTGGGATAGGTTTAATAACTAACCTCACCCTATCGCGTACCCTAACCCTAACACCTACCCTAACACTAACGCGTACCCTAATCCTAACCCGTACACTAAACCGAGCCCTAACCCTAACACTAACCCTAACCCTAACCCTAACCCATACCCTACGCCCTACCCGAACCCCTCCCCGAACCCGTACCCTAAGCCATACCCTAACCCTCACCCTAACCCTAACCCTAACCCTAAGCTACCCTTGACTGCTTCTGCCTCCAATAGATTTCCTAAGCACTAGTGTTTTAAGGAACAGGTTAAAAAGAGAATCCTAATGTGATTTCTTTATAATGGGTGTGTTCCTTATATTCTCCTCGTGTCTAAACTCTTCTCCAAGGCTGGACCCGCAAATAATATTCCTTTACGTGATAAGGGGTATCTAGAGAGTGTGATAGGTTTAATAAATACCCCCACCCTAACGCGTACCCTAACCCTAACCCCTACCCTAACCCTAACGCGTACCCTAATCCTAACCCGTAACCTAAACCGAGCCCTAACCCTAACACTAACCCTAACCCTAACCCTAACCCATACCCTACGCCCTACCCGAACCCCTCCCCGAACCCGTACCCTAAGCCATACCCTAACCCTCACCCTAACCCTAACCCTAACCCTAAGCTACCCTTGACTGCTTCTGCCTCCAATAGATTTCCTAAGCACTAGTGTTTTAAGGAACAGGTTAAAAAGAGAATCCTAATGTGATTTCGTGATAATGGTTGTGTTCCTTATCTTCTCCTAGTGTCTAAACTCTTCTCCATGTCTGGAGCCCCAATAATATTCCTGTACGTGCTAAGGGGTATCTAGAGAGTGGGATAGGTTTAATAACTACCCTCACCCTAACGCGTACACTAACCCTAACGCGTACCCTAATCCTAACCTGTACCCTAAACCGAGCCCTAACCCTAACACTAACCCTAACCCTAACCCTAACCCATACCCTACGCCCTACCCGAACCCCTCCCCGAACCCGTGCCCCAAGCCGTACCCTAACCCTCACCCTAACCCTAACCCTAACCCTAAGCTACCCTTGACGGCTTCTGCCTCCAATAGATTTCTTAAGCACTAGTGTTTTAATGAACATGTTAAAAAGAGAATCCTAATGTGATTTCTTGATAATGGGTGTGTTCCTTATCTTCTCCTCGTGTCTAAACTCTTCTCCATGGCTGGACCCCCAAATAATATTCCTTTATGTGCTAAGGGGTATCTAGAGAGTGTGATAGTTTTAATAACTACCCTCACCCTAACGCGTACCCTAACCCTAACCCCTACCCTAACCCTAACGCATACCCTAATCCTAACCCGTACCCTAAACCGAGCCCTAACCCTAACCCTAGCCCTAACCCTAACCCTAACCCATACCCTACGCCCTACCCAAACCCCTCCCCGAAACCGTACCCTAAGCCGTACCCTAACCCTCACCCTAACCCTAACCCTAACCCTAAGCTACCCTTGACTGCTTCTTCCTCCAATAGATTTCCTAAGCACTAGTGTTTTAAGGAACAGGTTAAAAAGAGAATCCTAATGTGATTTCGTGATAATCGGTGTGTTCCTTATCTTCTCCTAGGGTCTAAACTCTTCTCCATGGCTGGACCCCCAATAATATTCCTGTACGTGCTAAGGGGTATCTAGAGAGTGGGATAGGTTTAAAAACTAACCTCACCCTATCGCATACCCTAACCCTAACCCCTACCCTAACCCTAACGCGTACCCTAGTCCTAACCCGTACCCTAAACCGAGCCCTAACCCTAACACTAACCCTAACCCTAACCCTAACCCATAGCCTACGCCCTACCCGAACCACTCCCCGAACCCGTACCCTAAGCCGTACCCTAACCCTCACCCTAACCCTAACCCTAACCCTAAGCTACCCTTGATGGCTTCTGCCTCCAATAGATTTCCTAAGCACTAGTGTTTTAAGGAACAGTTTAAAAAGAGAATCATATTGTGATTTCTTGATAATGGGTGTGTTCCTTATCTTCTCCTAGTGTCTAAACTCTTCTCCATGGCTGGACCCCCAAATAATATTCCTTTACGTGCTAAGGGGTATCTAGAGAGTGGGATAGGTTTAATAACTACCCTCACCCTAAAGCGTACCCTAACCCTAACCACTACTCTAACACTAACGCGTACCCTAATCCTAACCCGTACCCTAAACCGAGCCCTAACCCTAACACTAACTCTAACCCTAACCCTAACCCATACCCTACACCCTACCCGAACCCCTCCCCGAACCCGTACCCTAAGCCATACCCTAACCCTCACCCTATCCCTAACCCTAACCCTAAGCTACCCTTGACTGCTTCTGCCTCCAATAGATTTCCTAAGCACTAGTGTTTTAAGGAACAGGTTAAAAAGAGAATCCTAATGTGATTTCGTGATAATGGGTGTGTTCCTTATCTTCTCCTAGTGTCTAAACTCTTCTCCATGGCTGGACCCCCAATAATATTCCTGTACGTGCTAAGGGGTATCTAGAGAGTGGGATAGGTTTAATAACTACCCTCACCCTAACGCGTACACTAACCCTAATGCGTACCCTAATCCTAACCCGTACCCTAAACCGAGCCCTAACCCTAACAGTAACCCTAACCCTAACCCTAACCCATACCCTACGCCCTACCCGAACCCCTCCCCGAACCCGTACCCTAAGCCGTACCCTAACCCTCACCCTAACCCTAACCCTAACCCTAAGCTACCCTTGACTGCTTCTGCCTCCAATAGATTTCCTAAGCACTAGTGTTTTAAGGAACAGGTTAAAAAGAGAATCCTAATGTGATTTCTTGATAATGGGTGTGTTCCTTATCTTCTCCTCGTGTCTAAACTCTTCTCCATGGCTGGACCCCCAAATAATATTCCTTTACGTGCTAAGGGGTATCTAGAGAGTGGGATAGGTTTAATAACTACCCTCACCCTAACGCGTACCCTAACCCTAACCCCTACCCTAACCCTAATGCGTACCCTAATCCTAACCCGTACCCTAAACCGAGCCCTAACCCTAACCCTAGCCCTAACCCTAACCCTAACCCATACCCTACGCCCTACCCAAACCCCTCCCCGAAACCGTACCCTAAGCCGTACCCTAAACCTCACCCTAACCCTAACCCTAACCCTAAGCTACCCTTGACTGCTTCTTCCTCCAATAGATTTCCTAAGCACTAGTGTTTTAAGGAACAGGTTAAAAAGAGAATCCTAATGTGATTTCGTGATAATGGGTGTGTTCCTTATCTTCTCCTAGGGTCTAAACTCTTCTCCATGGCTGGACCCCCAATAATATTCCTGTACGTGCTAAGGGGTATCTAGAGAGTGGGATAGGTTTAAAAACTAACCTCACCCTATCGCATACCCTAACCCTAACCCCTACCCTAACCCTAACGCGTACCCTAATCCTAACCCGTACCCTAAACCGAGCCCTAACCCTAACACTAACTCTAACCCTAACCCTAACCCATACCCTACGCCCTACCCGAACACCTCCCCGAACCCGTACCCTAAGCCATACCCTAACCCTCACCCTAACCCTAACCCTAACCCTAAGCTACCCTTGATGGCTTCTGCCTCCAATAGATTTCCTAAGCACTAGTGTTTAAGGAACAGTTTAAAAAGAGAATCCTAATGTGATTTCGTGATAATGGGTGTGTTCCTTATCTTCTCCTAGTGTTTAAACTCTTCTCCATGGCTGGACCCCCAATAATATTCCTGTACGTGCTAAGGGGTATCTAGAGAGTGGGATAGGTTTAATAACTACCCTCACCCTAACGCGTACACTAACCCTAACGCGTACCCTAATCCTAACCCGTACCCTAAACCGAGCCCTAACCCTAAGAGTAACCCTAACCCTAACCCTAACCCATACCCTACGCCCTACCCGAACCCCTCCCCGAACCCGTGCCCTAAGCCGTACCCTAACCCTCACCCTAAACCTAACCCTAACCCTAACCCTAAGCTACCCTTGACGGCTTCTGCCTCCAATAGATTTCCTAAGCACTAGTGTTTTAAGGAACATGTTAAAAAGAGAATCCTAATGTGATTTCTTGATAATGGGTGTGTTCCTTATCTTCTCCTCGTGTCTAAACTCTTCTCCATGGCTGGACCCCCAAATAATATTCCTTTATGTGCTAAGGGGTATCTAGAGAGTGTGATAGGTTTAATAACTACCCTCACCCTAACGCGTACCCTAACCCTAACCCCTACCCTAACCCTAACGCATACCCTAATCCTAACCCGTACCCTAAACCGAGCCCAAACCCTAACACTAGCCCTAACCCTAACCCTAACCCATACCCTACGCCCTACCCAAACCCCTCCCCGAACCCGTATCGTAAGCCGTACCCTAACCCTCACCCTAACCCTAACCCTAACCCTAAGCTACCCTTGACGGCTCCTGCCTCCAATAGATTTCCTAAGCACTAGTGTTTTAAGGAACTGGTTAAAAAGAGAATCCTAATGTGATTTCTTGATAATGGGTGTGTTCCTTATCTTCTCCTAGTGTCTAAACTCTTCCCCATGGCTGGATCCCCAAATAATATTCCTTTACGTGCTAAGGGGTATCTAGAGAGTGGGATAGGTTTAATAACTACCCTCACCCTAAAGCGTACCCTAACCCTAACCACTACCATAACACTAACGCGTACCCTAATCCTAACCCGTACCCTAAACCGACCCCTAACCCTAACACTAACCCTAACCCTAAGCCTAACCCATACCCTACGCCCTACCCGAAACCCTCCCCGAACCCGTACCCTAAGCCATACCCTAACCCTCACCCTAACCTTAACCCTAACCCTAAGCTACCCTTGACGGCTTCTGCCTCCAATAGATTTCCTAAGCACTAGTGTTTTAAGGAACAGGTTAAAAAGAGAATCCTAATGTGATTTCTTGATAATGGGTGTGTTCCTTATCTTCTCCTCGTGTCTAAACTCTTCTCCATGGCTGGACCCCCAAATAATATTCCTTTACGTGCTAAGGGGTATCTAGAGAGTGGGATAGGTTTAATAACTACCCTCACCCTAACCCTAACCCCTACCCTAACCCTAACGCGTACCCTAATCCTAACCCGTACCCTAAACCGAGCCCTAACCCTAATCCTAGCCGTAACCCTAACCCTAACCCATACCCTACGCCCTACCCAAACCCCTCCCCGAAACCGTACCCTAAGCCGTACCCTAACCCTCACCCTAACCCTAACCCTAACCCTAAGCTACCCTTGACTGCTTCTTCCTCCAATAGATTTCCTAAGCACTAGTGTTTTAAGGAACAGGTTAAAAAGAGAATCCTAATGTGATTTCGTGATAATGGGTGTGTTCCTTATCTTCTCCTAGTGTCTAAACTCTTCTCCATGGCTGGACCCCCAATAATATTCCTGTACGTGATAAGGGGTATCTAGAGAGTGGGATAGGTTTAAAAACTAACCTCACCCTATCGCATACCCTAACCCTAACCCCTACCCTAACCCTAACGCGTACCCTAATCCTAACCCGTACCCTAAACCGAGCCCTAACCCTAATCCTAGCCGTAACCCTAACCCTAACCCATACCCTACGCCCTACCCGAACCCCTCCCCGAACCCATACCCTAAGCAGTACCCTAACCCTCACCCTAACCCTAACCCTAACCCTAAGCTACCCTTGACGGCTTCTGCCTCCAATAGATTTCCTAAGCACTAGTGTTTTAAGGAACAGTTTAAAAAGAGAATCATATTGTGATTTCTTGATAATGGGTGTGTTCCTTATCTTCTCCTAGTGTCTAAACTCTTCTCCATGGCTGGACCCCCAAATAATATTCCTTTACGTGCTAAGGGGTATCTAGAGAGTGGGATAGGTTTAATAACTACCCTCACCCTAAAGCGTACCCTAACCCTAACCACTACCCTAACACTAACGCGTACCCTAATCCTAACCCGTAGCCTAAACCGAGCCCTAACCCTAACACTAACCCTAACCCTAACCCTAAACCATACCCTACGCCCTACCCGAACCCCTCCCCTAACCCGTACCCTAAGCCGTACCCTAACCCTCACCCTAACCCTAACCCTAACCCTAAGCTACCCTTGACTGCTTCTGCCTCCAATAGATTTCCTAAGCACTAGTGTTTTAAGGAACAGGTTAAAAAGAGAATCCTAATGTGATTTTTTGATAATGGGTGTGTTCCTTATCTTCTCCTCGTGTCTAAACTCTTCTCCATGGCTGGACCCCCAAATAATATTCCTTTACGTGCTAAGAGGTATCTAGATAGTGGGATAGGTTTAATAACTACCCTCACTCTAACGCGTATCCTAACCCTAACCCCTACCCTAACCCTAACGCATACCCTAATCCTAACCCGTACCCTAAACCGAGCCCTAACCCTAACACTAGCCCTAACCCTAACCCTAAACCATACCCTACGCCCTACCCGAACTCCTCCCCGAACCCGTACCCTAAGCCGTACCCTAACCCTCACCCTAACCCTAACCCTAACCCTGAGCTACCCTTGACTGCTTCTGCCTCCAATAGATTTCCTAAGCACTAGTGTTTTAAGGAACAGGTTAAAAAGAGAATCCTAATGTGATTTCTTAATAATGGGTGTGTTCCTTATATTCTCCTCGTGTCTAAACTCTTCTCCAAGGCTGGACCCCCAAATAATATTCCTTTACGTGCTAAGGGGTGTCTAGAGAGTGTGATAGGTTTAATAACTACCCCCACCCTAACGCGTACCCTAACCCTAACCCCTACCCTAACCCTAACGCGTACCCTAATCCTAACCCGTACCCTAAACCGAGCCCTAACCCTAACACTAACCCTAACCCTAACCCTAACCCATACCCTACGCCCTACCCGAACCCCTCCCCGAACCCGTACCCTAAGCCATACCCTAACCCTCACCCTAACCCTAACACTAACCCTAAGCTACACTTGACTGCTTCTGCCTCCAATAGATTTCCTAAGCACTAGTGTTTTAAGGAACAGGTTAAAAAGAGAATCCTAATGTGATTTCGTGATAATGGGTGTGTTCCTTATCTTCTCCTAGTGTCTAAACTCTTCTCCATGGCTGGACCCCCAATAATATTCCTGTACGTGCTAAGGTGTATCTAGAGAGTGGAATAGGTTTAATAACTACCCTCACCCTAACGCGTACACTAACCCTAACACGTACCCTAATCCTAACCCGTACCCTAAACCGAGCCCTAACCCTAACACTAACCCTAACCCTAACCCTAACCCATACCCTACGCCCTACCCGAACCCCTCCCCGAACCCGTGCCCTAAGCCGTACCCTAACCCTCACCCTAACCCTAACCCTAACCCTAAGCTACCCTTGACGGCTTCTGCCTCCAATAGATTTCCTAAGCACTAGTGTTTTAAGGAACATGTTAAAAAGAGAATCCTAATGTGATTTCTTGATAATGGGTGTGTTCCTTATCTTCTCCTCGTGTCTAAACTCTTCTCCATGGCTGGACCCCCAAATAATATTCCTTTATGTGCTAAGGGGTATCTAGAGAGTGTGATAGGTTTAATAACTACCCTCACCCTATCGCGTACCCTAACCCTAACCCCTACCCTAACCCTAACGTGTACCCTAATCCTAACCCGTACCCTAAACCGAGCCCTAACCCTAACACTAACCCTAACCCTAACCCTAACCCATACCTTACGCCCTACCCGAACCCCTCCCCGAAACCGTACCCTAAGCCATACCCTAGCCCTCACCCTAACCCAAACCCTAACCCTAAGCTACCCTTGACTGCTTCTGCCTCCAATAGATTTCCTAAGCACTAGTGTTTTAAGGAACAGGTTAAAAAGAGAATCCTAATGTGATTTCGTGATAATGGGTGTGTTCCTTATCTTCTCCTAGTGTCTAAACTCTTCTCCATGGCTGGACTCCCAAATAATATTCCTTTACGTGCTAAGGGGTATCTAGAGAGTGGGATAGGTTTAATAACTACCCTCACCCTAACGTGTACCCTAACCCTAACCCCTACCCTAACCCTAAATGCGTACACTAATACTAACCCATACCCTAAACCGAGCCCTAACCCTAACACTAACTCTAACCCTAACCCTAACCCATACCCTACGCCCTACCTGAACCCCTCCCTGAACCCGTACCCTAAACCGTACCCTAACCCTCACCCTAACCCTAACCCTAACCCTAAGCTACCCTTGACGGCTTCTGCCTCCAATAGATTTCCTAAACACTAGTGTTTTAAGGAACATGTTAAAAAGAGAATCCTAATGTGATTTCTTGATAATTGGTGTGTTCCTTATCTTCTCCTCGTGTCTAAACTCTTCTCCATGGCTGGACCCGCAAATAATATTCCTTTATGTGCTAAGGGGTATCTAGAGAGTGTGATAGGTTTAATAACTACCCTCACCCTAACGCGTACCCTAACCCTAACCCCTACCCTAACCCTAACGCATACCCTAATCCTAACCCGTACCCTAAACCGAGCCCAAAACCTAACACTAGCCCTAACCCTAACCCTAACCCATACCCTACGCCCTAACCGAACCCCTCCCCGAACCCGTATCGTGAGCCGTACCCTAACCCTCAGCCTAACCCTAACCCTAACTCTAAGCTACCCTTGACGGCTTCTGGCTCCAATAGATTTCCTAAGCACTAGTGTTTTAAGGAACTGGTTAAAAAGAGAATCCTAATGTGATTTCTTGATAATGGGTGTGTTCCTTATCTTCTCCTAGTGTCTAAACTCTTCTCCATGGCTGGACCCCCAAATAATATTCCTTTACGTGCTAAGGGGTATCTAGAGAGTGGGATAGGTTTAATAACTAACCTCACCCTATCGCATACCCTAACCCTAACCCCTACCCTAACCCTAACGCGTACCCTAATCCTAACCCGTACCCTAAACCGAGCCCTAACCCTAACACTAACCCTAACCCTAACCCTAACCCATACCCTACGCCCTACCCGAACCCCTTCCCGAACCCGTACCCTAAGCCATACCCTAACCCTCACCCTAACCCTAACCCTAACCCTAAGCTACCCTTGATTGCTTCTGCCTCCAATAAATTTCCTAAGCACTAGTGTTTTAAGGAACAGTTTAAAAAGAGAATCATATTGTGATTTCTTGATAATGTGTGTGTTCCTTATCTTCTCCTGGTGTCTAAACTCTTCCCCATGGCTGGATCCCCAAATAATATTCCTTTACGTGCTAAGGGGTATCTAGAGAGTGGGATAGGTTTAATAACTACCCTCACCCTAAAGCGTACTCTAACCCTAACCACTACCCTAACACTAACACGTACCCTAATCCTAACCCGTAACATAAACCGACCCCTAACCCTAACACTAACCCTAACCCTAACCCTAACCCATACCCTACGCCCTACCCGAACCCCTCCCCGAACCCGTACCCTAAGCCGTACCCTAACCCTCACCCTAACCCTAACCCTAACCCTAAGCTACCCTTGACTGCTTCTGCCTCCAATAGATTTCCTAAGCACTAGTGTTTTAAGGAACAGGTTAAAAAGAGAATCCTAATGTGATTTCTTGATAATGGGTGTGTTCCTTATCTTCTCCTCGTGTCTAAACTCTTCTCCATGGCTGGACCCCCAAATAATATTCCTTTACGTGCTAAGGGATATCTAGAGAGTGGGATAGGTTTAATAACTACCCTCACCCTAACGCGTACCCTAACCCTAAGCCCTACCCTAACCCTAACGCGTACCCTAATCCTAACCCGTACCCTAAACCGAGCCCTAACCCTAACCCTAGCCCTAACCCTAACCCTAACCCATACCCTACGCCCTACCCAAACCCCTCCCCGAAACCGTACCCTAAGCCGTACCCTAACCCTCACCCTAACCCTAACCCTAACCCTAAGCTACCCTTGACTGCTTCTTCCTCCAATAGATTTCCCAAGCACTAGTGTTTTAAGGAACAGGTTAAAAAGAGAATCCTAATGTGATTTCGTGATAATGGGTGTGTTCCTTATCTTCTCCTAGGGTCTAAACTCTTCTCCATGGCTGGACCCCCAATAATATTCCTGTACGTGCTAAGGGGTATCTAGAGAGTGGGATAGGTTTAAAAACTAACCTCACCCTATCGCATACCCTAACCCTAACCCCTACCCTAACCCTAACGCGTACCCTAATCCTAACCCGTACCCTAAACCGAGCCCTAACCCTAACACTAACCCTAACCCTTACCCTAACCCATAGGCTACGCCCTACCCGAACCCCTCCCCGAACCCGTACCCTAAGCCATACCCTAACCCTCACCCTAACCCTAACCCTAACCCTAAGCTACCCTTGACGGCTTCTGCCTCCAATAGATTTCCTAAGCACTAGTGTTTTAAGGAACAGTTTA
Source organism: Balaenoptera acutorostrata (assembly GCF_949987535.1). Lineage (NCBI taxonomy): Eukaryota > Metazoa > Chordata > Mammalia > Artiodactyla > Balaenopteridae > Balaenoptera > Balaenoptera acutorostrata. The sequence continues at coordinate 232,632 of NW_026646016.1, forward strand.
AAAAGAGAATCATATTGTGATTTCTTGATAATGGGTGTGTTCCTTATCTTCTCCTAGTGTCTAAACTCTTCTCCATGGCTGGACCCCCAAATAATATTACTTTACGTGCTAAGGGGTATCTAGAGAGTGGGATAGGTTTAATAACTACCCTCACCCTAAAGCGTACCCTAACCCTAACCACTACCCTAACACTAACGCGTACCCTAATCCTAACCCGTACCCTAAACCGAGCCCTAACCCTAACACTAACTCTAACCCTAACCCTAACCCATACCCTACGCCCTACCCGAACCCCTCCCCGAACCCGTACCCTAAGCCATACCCTAACCCTCACCCTATCCCTAACCCTACCCCTAAGCTACCCTTGACTGCTTCTGCCTCCAATAGATTTCCTAAGCACTAGTGTTTTAAGGAACAGGTTAAAAAGAGAATCCTAATGTGATTTCGGGATAATGGGTGTGTTCCTTATCTTCTCCTAGTGTCTAAACTCTTCTCCATGGCTGGACCCCCAATAATATTCCTGTACGTGCTAAGGGGTATCTAGAGAGTGGGATAGGTTTAATAACTACCCTCACCCTAACGCGTACACTAACCCTAACGCGTACCCTAATCCTAACCCGTACCCTAAACCGAGCCCTAACCCTAACAGTAACCCTAACCCTAACCCTAACCCATACCCTACGCCCTACCCGAACCCCTCCCCGAACCCGTACCCTAAGCCGTACCCTAACCCTCACCCTAACCCTAACCCTAACCCTAAGCTACCCTTGACTGCTTCTGCCTCCAATAGATTTCCTAAGCACTAGTGTTTTAAGGAACAGGTTAAAAAGAGAATCCTAATGTGATTTCTTGATAATGGGTGTGTTCCTTATCTTCTCCTCGTGTCTAAACTCTTCTCCATGGCTGGACCCCAAATAATATTCCTTTACGTGCTAAGGGGTATCTAGAGAGTGGGATAGGTTTAATAACTACCCTCACCCTAACGCGTACCCTAACCCTAACCCCTACCCTAACCCTAACGCGTACCCTAATCCTAACCCGTACCCTAAACCGAGCCCTAACCCTAACCCTATCCCTAACCCTAACCCTAACCCATACCCTACGCCCTACCCGAACCCCTCCCCGAACCCGTACCCTAAGCCGTACCCTAACCTTCACCCTAACCCTAACCCTAACCCTAAGCTACCCTTGACTGCTTCTGCCTCCAATAGATTTCCTAAGCACTAGTGTTTTAAGGAACAGGTTAAAAAGAGAATCCTAATGTGATTTCTTGATAATGGGTGTGTTCCTTATCTTCTCCTCGTGTCTAAACTCTTCTCCATGGCTGGACCCCAAATAATATTCCTTTACGTGCTAAGGGGTATCTAGAGAGTGGGATAGGTTTAATAACTACCCTCACCCTAACGCGTACCCTAACCCTAACCCCTACCCTAACCCTAACGCGTACCCTAATCCTAACCCGTACCCTAAACCGAGCCCTAACCCTAACTCTATCCCTAACCCTAACCCTAACCCATACCCTACGCCCTACCCAAACCCCTCCCCGAAACCGTACCCTAAGCCGTACCCTAACCCTCACCCTAACCCTAACCCTAACCCTAAGCTACCCTTGACTGCTTCTTCCTCCAATAGATTTCCTAAGCACTAGTGTTTTAAGGAACAGGTTAAAAAGAGAATCCTAATGTGATTTCGTGATAATGGGTGTGTTCCTTATCTTCTCCTAGGGTCTAAACTCTTCTCCATGGCTGGACCCCCAATAATATTCCTGTACGTGCTAACGGGTATCTAGAGAGTGGGATAGGTTTAAAAACTAACCTCACCCTATCGCATACCATAACCCTAACCCCTACCCTAACCCTAACGCGTACCCTAATCCTAACCCGTACCCTAAACCGAGCCCTAACCCTAACACTAACCCTAACCCTAACCCTAACCCATAGCCTACGCCCTACCCGAACCCATCCCCGAACCCGTACCCTAAGCCGTACCCTAACCCTCACCCTAACCCTAACCCTAACCCTAAGCTACCCTTGATGGCTTCTGCCTCCAATAGATTTCCTAAGCACTAGTGTTTTAAGGAACAGTTTAAAAAGAGAATCATATTGTGATTTCTTGATAATGGGTGTGTTCCTTATCTTCTCCTAGTGTCTAAACTCTTCTCCATGGCTGGACCCCCAAATAATATTCCTTTACGTGCTAAGGGGTATCTAGAGAGTGGGATAGGTTTAATAACTACCCTCACCCTAAAGCGTACCCTAACCCTAACCACTACCCTAACACTAACGCGTACCCTAAACCTAACCCGTACCCTAAACCGAGCCCTAACCCTAACACTAACTCTAACCCTAACCCTAACCCATACCCTACGCCCTACCCGAACCCCTCCCCGAACCCGTACCCTAAGCCATACCCTAACCCTCACCCTAACCCTAACCCTAACCCTAAGCTACCCTTGACTGCTTCTGCCTCCAATAGATTTCCTAAGCACTAGTGTTTTAAGGAACAGGTTAAAAAGAGAATCCTAATGTGATTTCGTGATAATGGGTGTGTTCCTTATCTTCTCCTAGTGTCTAAACTCTTCTCCATGGCTGGACCCCCAATAATATTCCTGTACGTGCTAAGGGGTATGTAGAGAGTGGGATAGGTTTAATAACTACCCTCACCCTAACGCGTACACTAACCCTAACGCGTACCCTTATCCTAACCCGTACCCTAAACCGAGCCCTAACCCTAACAGTAACCCTAACCCTAACCCTAACGCATACCCTACGCCCTACCCGAACCCCTCCCCGAACCCGTGCCCTAAGCCGTACCCTAATCCTCACCCTAAACCTAACCCTAACCCTAACCCTAAGCTACCCTTGATGGCTTCTGCCTCCAATAGATTTCCTAAGCACTAGTGTTTTAAGGAACATGTTAAAAAGAGAATCCTAATGTGATTTCTTGATAATGGGTGTGTTCCTTATCTTCTCCTCGTGTCTAAACTCTTCTCCATGGCTGGACCCCCAAATAAAATTCCTTTATGTGCTAAGGGGTATCTAGAGAGTGTGATAGGTTTAATAACTACCCTCACCCTAACGCGTACCCTAACCCTAACCCCTACCCTAACCCTAACGCATACCCTAATCCTAACCCGTAACCTAAACCGAGCCCAAACCCTAACACTAGCCCTAACCCTAACCCTAACCCATACCCTACGCCCTACCCGAACCCCTCCCCGAACCCGTATCGTAAGCCGTACCCTAACCCTCACCCTAAACCTAACCCTAACCCTAAGCTACCCTTGACGGCTCCTGCCTCCAATAGATTTCCTAAGCACTAGTGTTTTAAGGAACTGGTTAAAAAGAGAATCCTAATGTGATTTCTTGATAATGGGTGTGTTCCTTATCTTCTCCTAGTGTCTAAACTCTTCCCCATGGCTGGACCCCCAAATAATATTCCTTTACGTGCTAAGGGGTATCTAGAGAGTGGGATAGGTTTAATAACTACCCTCACCCTAAAGCGTACCCTAACCCTAACCACTACCCTAACACTAACGCGTACCCTAATCCTAACCCGTACCCTAAACCGAGCCCTAACCCTAACACTAACCCTAACCCTAACCCTAACCCATACCCTACGCCCTACCCGAACCCCTCCCCGAACCCGTACCCTAAGCCGTACCCTAACCCTCACCCTAACCCTAACCCTAACCCTAAGCTACCCTTGACGGCTTCTGCCTCCAATAGATTTCCTAAGCACTAGTGTTTTAAGAGGGCCTGAAGCAATCCTGCACTTTTGCATCCATCTCCCAAAAAAGCGAGTTGAAAAATGGAGCTCATGGGCACTGCAATTCACAAACCTGCAGAGTTAAAAATGATAACTCTCGTCCACAAATATATTGAGGGAAGGCAACGAAGAGGATTTGAATGCAAGGCCGAATTCCAGGAAAACGTTTTCAGGAGGTAGATTCGAATAAGCTTCAAAGCACATGAAAAGAGGCAAAACGTGGACAACGATGCCCTTGGCCAAAAAGGGCGTATGCGTTTTTTCCTGAATATATTCAGGAAAAAACGCATACGCCCTTTTTGGCCAACCAAGCAATCTGGAAAGGCAAATCAGCGCTCCAAAGAAGTCTCGCTTCCCATCGGGCAAAAGGGCCATGCGGAAAAATGTGTCAAAACCAGAAATGCAGGACCGGCCATGGAGAAATGGGAGCCTTGCGACGCTGATGGGCGGGATGTAAATTGCCAACAGCCACTCTGGAGAAGTGTACGGTGTGTCGTGAAACATCTAAAAAACACAGCTTAGAGAGCATAGGGCACTTCCACTCATGGGCGTATAAATTGGGAAAACTAAAAATCAGCAAGACGCAGGCACTCCAAAGTTTACGGCTGTTCTATAGACAGGAACCTCCACTTTATTACACCTTAAATATCGTAAGAAAGAGTAAAATGGATAAAGAAGTTGTGTTCCTCATGTACAATGGAATATCACTCAGCCATGAAATCAACGTCATAAGGCTAGTAGCAGCATGATGAGTGGATTTAGGTCCGACGATTCTAAGTGAAATAAGTCACACAGAAAAAGACACTTATCATAAGATATCACTTATAGAGGGAATGTAAAAACCGCTACACTTGAACTGAATTACAAAACAGAACAGAATCACACGTTTAGAAAACATACTATGGCTGCTGAACGGGAAAGGTGAGGTGGGGTGATGCATAAAACAAGGGTTTCAAATTAGCTCAGATACCGTGCCAGAAACCCAATATGTAATAAAAAAGACCTACTCCTTACTCAGTGAACTGGACTCAACACCCCCCATTCACCACACAGGAATATATCTGACTAGTAAGAATCTTTAAACCTATGTACTGATATCTCTCTGTCAGTAAGTCAATGGGGTGTAAAGCGGCATAAACACAGCCGTGAAAAGCAGCTAAACCCCATTATAAAAATAAATTACTTTTCAAAACCCGTGAAACAAAGACAGTGAAAGAGAGAGAAATTCTTACAAAATTCGTTCAGGGGCTGTGATGCAACCTGGATTGACCAAATCTAGACCCACAGCTGATTGAGACATAAGGGTGGACACTCTTGGGGCTGAGAGGTTTGGTGAGCTTGGGTGAGCCAACGCAGACCCTTTAAAGTAATACTGCATGGTACCCATCCCATGGGTCCCAAATCTCCAGGTTCAAGGGCATCTTCCTACGTCGAAAACATGCATGAGAAACCCAGAAGATGGTACACGGTGTGATCGGGAAAGGTTTCTAAAACGCACCTGATTTCCTATCTCCTTGTGCTCTGGTTCGCCGTTCCAGCCCTTTACTAGCAATCTCCCTAATTGGAGCATCAGCACCTTTAACCTCCAGTTCCGTACAGGTTGCAATTTGTCCTGAGGATGAACGGGAAGAGGGGGAACCAATGAGAGACTAGCTCTAGGTGTTGGGACAGGCACAGGTCACTCTATTTTCCCATCAGGAAGAAGAATTAACCACAGGCTCAGCCTGGCCCATGGAACCAGAATAGGGCTTGAAGCAATCCTGCGCTTTTGCGTCCAGCTCCCAAAAAAGCGAGTTGAAAAAAGGAGCTCAGGGGCAGTGCAATTCACAAACCTGCAGAGTTACAAATGATAACTCTCATCCACAAATAAATTGAGGGAAGTCAACGAAGAGGCTTTGAAAGCAAGGCAGAATTGCAGGAAACAGATTTCAGGAGGTAGGTTTGAATCACCTTGAAAGCACATGAAAAGCGGCAAAACGTCGACAGTGATGCCCTTGGCCAAAAAGGGCGTATACTTTTTTTCCAGAATATATTCAGGAAAAAACGCATACACCCTTTTTGGCCAACCAAGCAACCTGGAAAGGCAAATCAGCGCTACAAAGTAGTCTTGCTTCCCATCGGTCAAAAGGGCCATGCTGAAAAAAGTGTCAAAACCAGAAATGCAGGACAGGCCATGGAGAAATGGGAGCCTTGCTATGCTGATGGGTGGGATGTAAATTGCCAACAGCCACTCTGGAGAAGTGTATGATGTGTCCTGAAACATCTAAAAAACACAGCTTAGAGAGCATAGGGCACTTCCACTCATGGGTGTATAAATTGGGAAAACTAAAAATCAGCAAGACACAGGCACCCCAAAGTTTAGGGCTCCTCTGTTGACAAGAACCTCCACTTCGGAACACCTTTTAATATCCCAGGAAAGTGAAAAATGGATAAGAAGTTTTCGTACTTATGTACAATAGAATATCACTCAGCCATGAAATCAATGTCATAAGGCTAGGAGCAGCAAGATGAGTCATTTAGGTACTATGATTCTAAGTGAAATAAGTCACGCAGAAAAGGACACTTATCATAAGATATCACTTATAGAGGGAATGTAAAAACCGCTACACTTGAACTGAATTACAAAACAGAACAGAGTCACTCATTTAGAAAACATAGTATGGCTGCTTAACTGTAAAGGTGAGGTGGCGTGATGCATAAAACAAGGGTTTCAAATTAGCTCACATACCGTTCCATAAACCCAATATATAATAGACAAGACCTACTCCTTGCCCAGTGAACTGGACTCAACACCCCCTATCACCACACAAGAATATATCTGACTAGTAAGAATCTTCAAACCTATGTATTGATATCTCTCTGTAAGTGAGTCAAGTGGGTGTAAAGCGGCATAAACACAGCAGTGAAAAGCAGCTAAACCCCATTATAAAAATAAACTACTTTTAAATACCCATGAAACAAAGACAGTGAAAGAGAGAGAAATTCTCACACAATTCATTCAGGGGCTGTGATGCAACCTGGACAGACCACATTCAGACCTACAGCTGGATGAGACATAAGGCTGGACACTCTTGGGGCTGACAGGATTGGTGAGGTTGGGTGAGCAATCGCAGACCCTTTAAATTAATACTGCCTGGTACTCATTCCATGAGTCCCAAATCTCCAGGTTCAACGGAATCTTCCTACACCAAAAATATGCATGGGAAACCCAGAGAATGGTACATCATGTGATCGAGAAAGGTTTCTAAAAGGCACCTCATTTCTCATCTCCTGATGCTCTGTATTGCCATTCCTGCCACTTTACTAACAATCTCCCCACTTGGAGAATCAGCACCTTTCACCCCCTGTTTCATCCAGGTTGCAAATTGCCGTGAGGATGAACGGGAATCGGGGGAACCAATGAGAGACTAGCTCTAAGTGTTGGTAAATGCACAGGTCACTCTAATTTCCCAACAGGAAGAAGAATTAACCACAAGCTCAGCCAGCTCCCCAGAACCAGAAGAGGGCCTGAAGCAATCCTGCACTTTTGCATCCAGCTCCCAAAAAAGCGAGTTGAAAAATGGAGCTCATGGGCACTGCAATTCACAAACCTGCAGAGTTAAAAATGATAACTCTCGTCCACAAATATATTGAGGGAAGGCAACGAAGAGGATTTGAATGCAAGGCCGAATTCCAGGAAAAAGTTTTCAGGAGGTAGATTCGAATAAGCTTCAAAGCACATGAAAAGAGGCAAAACGTGGACAACGATGCCCTTGGCCAAAAAGGGCGTATGCGTTTTTTCCTGAATATATTCAGGAAAAAACGCATACGCCCTTTTTGGCCAACCAAGCAATCTGGAAAGGCAAATCAGCGCTCCAAAGAAGTCTCGCTTCCCATCGGGCAAAAGGGCCATGCGGAAAAATGTGTCAAAACCAGAAATGCAGGACCGGCCATGGAGAAATGGGAGCCTTGCGACGCTGATGGGCGGGATGTAAATTGCCAACAGCCACTCTGGAGAAGTGTACGGTGTGTCGTGAAACATCTAAAAAACACAGCTTAGAGAGCATAGGGCACTTCCACTCATGGGCGTATAAATTGGGAAAACTAAAAATCAGCAAGACGCAGGCACTCCAAAGTTTACGGCTGTTCTATAGACAGGAACCTCCACTTTATTACACCTTAAATATCGTAAGAAAGAGTAAAATGGATAAAGAAGTTGTGTTCCTCATGTACAATGGAATATCACTCAGCCATGAAATCAACGTCATAAGGCTAGTAGCAGCATGATGAGTGGATTTAGGTCCGACGATTCTAAGTGAAATAAGTCACACAGAAAAAGACACTTATCATAAGATATCACTTATAGAGGGAATGTAAAAACCGCTACACTTGAACTGAATTACAAAACAGAACAGAATCACACGTTTAGAAAACATACTATGGCTGCTGAACGGGAAAGGTGAGGTGGGGTGATGCATAAAACAAGGGTTTCAAATTAGCTCAGATACCGTGCCAGAAACCCAATATGTAATAAAAAAGACCTACTCCTTACTCAGTGAACTGGACTCAACACCCCCCATTCACCACACAGGAATATATCTGACTAGTAAGAATCTTTAAACCTATGTACTGATATCTCTCTGTCAGTAAGTCAATGGGGTGTAAAGCGGCATAAACACAGCCGTGAAAAGCAGCTAAACCCCATTATAAAAATAAATTACTTTTCAAAACCCGTGAAACAAAGACAGTGAAAGAGAGAGAAATTCTTACAAAATTCGTTCAGGGGCTGTGATGCAACCTGGATTGACCAAATCTAGACCCACAGCTGATTGAGACATAAGGGTGGACACTCTTGGGGCTGAGAGGTTTGGTGAGGTTGGGTGAGCCAACGCAGACCCTTTAAAGTAATACTGCATGGTACCCATCCCATGGGTCCCAAATCTCCAGGTTCAAGGGCATCTTCCTACGTCGAAAACATGCATGAGAAACCCAGAAGATGGTACACGGTGTGATCGGGAAAGGTTTCTAAAACGCACCTGATTTCCTATCTCCTTGTGCTCTGGTTCGCCGTTCCAGCCCTTTACTAGCAATCTCCCTAATTGGAGCATCAGCACCTTTAACCTCCAGTTCCGTACAGGTTGCAATTTGTCCTGAGGATGAACGGGAAGAGGGGGAACCAATGAGAGACTAGCTCTAGGTGTTGGGACAGGCACAGGTCACTCTATTTTCCCATCAGGAAGAAGAATTAACCACAGGCTCAGCCTGGCCCATGGAACCAGAATAGGGCTTGAAGCAATCCTGCGCTTTTGCGTCCAGCTCCCAAAAAAGCGAGTTGAAAAAAGGAGCTCAGGGGCAGTGCAATTCACAAACCTGCAGAGTTACAAATGATAACTCTCATCCACAAATAAATTGAGGGAAGTCAACGAAGAGGCTTTGAAAGCAAGGCAGAATTGCAGGAAACAGATTTCAGGAGGTAGGTTTGAATCACCTTGAAAGCACATGAAAAGCGGCAAAACGTCGACAGTGATGCCCTTGGCCAAAAAGGGCGTATACTTTTTTTCCAGAATATATTCAGGAAAAAACGCATACACCCTTTTTGGCCAACCAAGCAACCTGGAAAGGCAAATCAGCGCTACAAAGTAGTCTTGCTTCCCATCGGTCAAAAGGGCCATGCTGAAAAAAGTGTCAAAACCAGAAATGCAGGACAGGCCATGGAGAAATGGGAGCCTTGCTATGCTGATGGGTGGGATGTAAATTGCCAACAGCCACTCTGGAGAAGTGTATGATGTGTCCTGAAACATCTAAAAAACACAGCTTAGAGAGCATAGGGCACTTCCACTCATGGGTGTATAAATTGGGAAAACTAAAAATCAGCAAGACACAGGCACCCCAAAGTTTAGGGCTCCTCTGTTGACAAGAACCTCCACTTCGGAACACCTTTTAATATCCCAGGAAAGTGAAAAATGGATAAGAAGTTTTCGTACTTATGTACAATAGAATATCACTCAGCCATGAAATCAATGTCATAAGGCTAGGAGCAGCAAGATGAGTCATTTAGGTACTATGATTCTAAGTGAAATAAGTCACGCAGAAAAGGACACTTATCATAAGATATCACTTATAGAGGGAATGTAAAAACCGCTACACTTGAACTGAATTACAAAACAGAACAGAGTCACTCATTTAGAAAACATAGTATGGCTGCTTAACTGTAAAGGTGAGGTGGCGTGATGCATAAAACAAGGGTTTCAAATTAGCTCACATACCGTTCCATAAACCCAATATATAATAGACAAGACCTACTCCTTGCCCAGTGAACTGGACTCAACACCCCCTATCACCACACAAGAATATATCTGACTAGTAAGAATCTTCAAACCTATGTATTGATATCTCTCTGTAAGTGAGTCAAGTGGGTGTAAAGCGGCATAAACACAGCAGTGAAAAGCAGCTAAACCCCATTATAAAAATAAACTACTTTTAAATACCCATGAAACAAAGACAGTGAAAGAGAGAGAAATTCTCACACAATTCATTCAGGGGCTGTGATGCAACCTGGACAGACCACATTCAGACCTACAGCTGGATGAGACATAAGGCTGGACACTCTTGGGGCTGACAGGATTGGTGAGGTTGGGTGAGCAATCGCAGACCCTTTAAATTAATACTGCCTGGTACTCATTCCATGAGTCCCAAATCTCCAGGTTCAACGGAATCTTCCTACACCAAAAATATGCATGGGAAACCCAGAGAATGGTACATCATGTGATCGAGAAAGGTTTCTAAAAGGCACCTCATTTCTCATCTCCTGATGCTCTGTATTGCCATTCCTGCCACTTTACTAACAATCTCCCCACTTGGAGAATCAGCACCTTTCACCCCCTGTTTCATCCAGGTTGCAAATTGCCGTGAGGATGAACGGGAATCGGGGGAACCAATGAGAGACTAGCTCTAAGTGTTGGTAAATGCACAGGTCACTCTAATTTCCCAACAGGAAGAAGAATTAACCACAAGCTCAGCCAGCTCCCCAGAACCAGAAGAGGGCCTGAAGCAATCCTGCACTTTTGCATCCAGCTCCCAAAAAAGCGAGTTGAAAAATGGAGCTCATGGGCACTGCAATTCACAAACCTGCAGAGTTAAAAATGATAACTCTCGTCCACAAATATATTGAGGGAAGGCAACGAAGAGGATTTGAATGCAAGGCCGAATTCCAGGAAAAAGTTTTCAGGAGGTAGATTCGAATAAGCTTCAAAGCACATGAAAAGAGGCAAAACGTGGACAACGATGCCCTTGGCCAAAAAGGGCGTATGCGTTTTTTCCTGAATATATTCAGGAAAAAACGCATACGCCCTTTTTGGCCAACCAAGCAATCTGGAAAGGCAAATCAGCGCTCCAAAGAAGTCTCGCTTCCCATCGGGCAAAAGGGCCATGCGGAAAAATGTGTCAAAACCAGAAATGCAGGACCGGCCATGGAGAAATGGGAGCCTTGCGACGCTGATGGGCGGGATGTAAATTGCCAACAGCCACTCTGGAGAAGTGTACGGTGTGTCGTGAAACATCTAAAAAACACAGCTTAGAGAGCATAGGGCACTTCCACTCATGGGCGTATAAATTGGGAAAACTAAAAATCAGCAAGACGCAGGCACTCCAAAGTTTACGGCTGTTCTATAGACAGGAACCTCCACTTTATTACACCTTAAATATCGTAAGAAAGAGTAAAATGGATAAAGAAGTTGTGTTCCTCATGTACAATGGAATATCACTCAGCCATGAAATCAACGTCATAAGGCTAGTAGCAGCATGATGAGTGGATTTAGGTCCGACGATTCTAAGTGAAATAAGTCACACAGAAAAAGACACTTATCATAAGATATCACTTATAGAGGGAATGTAAAAACCGCTACACTTGAACTGAATTACAAAACAGAACAGAATCACACGTTTAGAAAACATACTATGGCTGCTGAACGGGAAAGGTGAGGTGGGGTGATGCATAAAACAAGGGTTTCAAATTAGCTCAGATACCGTGCCAGAAACCCAATATGTAATAAAAAAGACCTACTCCTTACTCAGTGAACTGGACTCAACACCCCCCATTCACCACACAGGAATATATCTGACTAGTAAGAATCTTTAAACCTATGTACTGATATCTCTCTGTCAGTAAGTCAATGGGGTGTAAAGCGGCATAAACACAGCCGTGAAAAGCAGCTAAACCCCATTATAAAAATAAATTACTTTTCAAAACCCGTGAAACAAAGACAGTGAAAGAGAGAGAAATTCTTACAAAATTCGTTCAGGGGCTGTGATGCAACCTGGATTGACCAAATCTAGACCCACAGCTGATTGAGACATAAGGGTGGACACTCTTGGGGCTGAGAGGTTTGGTGAGCTTGGGTGAGCCAACGCAGACCCTTTAAAGTAATACTGCATGGTACCCATCCCATGGGTCCCAAATCTCCAGGTTCAAGGGCATCTTCCTACGTCGAAAACATGCATGAGAAACCCAGAAGATGGTACACGGTGTGATCGGGAAAGGTTTCTAAAACGCACCTGATTTCCTATCTCCTTGTGCTCTGGTTCGCCGTTCCAGCCCTTTACTAGCAATCTCCCTAATTGGAGCATCAGCACCTTTAACCTCCAGTTCCGTACAGGTTGCAATTTGTCCTGAGGATGAACGGGAAGAGGGGGAACCAATGAGAGACTAGCTCTAGGTGTTGGGACAGGCACAGGTCACTCTATTTTCCCATCAGGAAGAAGAATTAACCACAGGCTCAGCCTGGCCCATGGAACCAGAATAGGGCTTGAAGCAATCCTGCGCTTTTGCGTCCAGCTCCCAAAAAAGCGAGTTGAAAAAAGGAGCTCAGGGGCAGTGCAATTCACAAACCTGCAGAGTTACAAATGATAACTCTCATCCACAAATAAATTGAGGGAAGTCAACGAAGAGGCTTTGAAAGCAAGGCAGAATTGCAGGAAACAGATTTCAGGAGGTAGGTTTGAATCACCTTGAAAGCACATGAAAAGCGGCAAAACGTCGACAGTGATGCCCTTGGCCAAAAAGGGCGTATACTTTTTTTCCAGAATATATTCAGGAAAAAACGCATACACCCTTTTTGGCCAACCAAGCAACCTGGAAAGGCAAATCAGCGCTACAAAGTAGTCTTGCTTCCCATCGGTCAAAAGGGCCATGCTGAAAAAAGTGTCAAAACCAGAAATGCAGGACAGGCCATGGAGAAATGGGAGCCTTGCTATGCTGATGGGTGGGATGTAAATTGCCAACAGCCACTCTGGAGAAGTGTATGATGTGTCCTGAAACATCTAAAAAACACAGCTTAGAGAGCATAGGGCACTTCCACTCATGGGTGTATAAATTGGGAAAACTAAAAATCAGCAAGACACAGGCACCCCAAAGTTTAGGGCTCCTCTGTTGACAAGAACCTCCACTTCGGAACACCTTTTAATATCCCAGGAAAGTGAAAAATGGATAAGAAGTTTTCGTACTTATGTACAATAGAATATCACTCAGCCATGAAATCAATGTCATAAGGCTAGGAGCAGCAAGATGAGTCATTTAGGTACTATGATTCTAAGTGAAATAAGTCACGCAGAAAAGGACACTTATCATAAGATATCACTTATAGAGGGAATGTAAAAACCGCTACACTTGAACTGAATTACAAAACAGAACAGAGTCACTCATTTAGAAAACATAGTATGGCTGCTTAACTGTAAAGGTGAGGTGGCGTGATGCATAAAACAAGGGTTTCAAATTAGCTCACATACCGTTCCATAAACCCAATATATAATAGACAAGACCTACTCCTTGCCCAGTGAACTGGACTCAACACCCCCTATCACCACACAAGAATATATCTGACTAGTAAGAATCTTCAAACCTATGTATTGATATCTCTCTGTAAGTGAGTCAAGTGGGTGTAAAGCGGCATAAACACAGCAGTGAAAAGCAGCTAAACCCCATTATAAAAATAAACTACTTTTAAATACCCATGAAACAAAGACAGTGAAAGAGAGAGAAATTCTCACACAATTCATTCAGGGGCTGTGATGCAACCTGGACAGACCACATTCAGACCTACAGCTGGATGAGACATAAGGCTGGACACTCTTGGGGCTGACAGGATTGGTGAGGTTGGGTGAGCAATCGCAGACCCTTTAAATTAATACTGCCTGGTACTCATTCCATGAGTCCCAAATCTCCAGGTTCAACGGAATCTTCCTACACCAAAAATATGCATGGGAAACCCAGAGAATGGTACATCATGTGATCGAGAAAGGTTTCTAAAAGGCACCTCATTTCTCATCTCCTGATGCTCTGTATTGCCATTCCTGCCACTTTACTAACAATCTCCCCACTTGGAGAATCAGCACCTTTCACCCCCTGTTTCATCCAGGTTGCAAATTGCCGTGAGGATGAACGGGAATCGGGGGAACCAATGAGAGACTAGCTCTAAGTGTTGGTAAATGCACAGGTCACTCTAATTTCCCAACAGGAAGAAGAATTAACCACAAGCTCAGCCAGCTCCCCAGAACCAGAAGAGGCCTGAAGCAATCCTGCACTTTTGCATCCAGCTCCCAAAAAAGCGAGTTGAAAAATGGAGCTCATGGGCACTGCAATTCACAAACCTGCAGAGTTAAAAATGATAACTCTCGTCCACAAATATATTGAGGGAAGGCAACGAAGAGGATTTGAATGCAAGGCCGAATTCCAGGAAAAGTTTTCAGGAGTAGATTCGAATAAGCTTCAAAGCACATGAAAAGAGGCAAAACGTGGACAACGATGCCCTTGGCCAAAAAGGGCGTATGCGTTTTTTCCTGAATATATTCAGGAAAAAAACGCATACGCCCTTTTTGGCCAACCAAGCAATCTGGGAAGGCAAATCAGCGCTCCAAAGAAGTCTCGCTTCCCATCGGGCAAAAGGGCCATGCGGAAAAATGTGTCAAAACCAGAAATGCAGGACCGGCCATGGAGAAATGGGAGCCTTGCGACGCTGATGGGCGGGATGTAAATTGCCAACAGCCACTCTGGAGAAGTGTACGGTGTGTCGTGAAACATCTAAAAAACACAGCTTAGAGAGCATAGGGCACTTCCACTCATGGGCGTATAAATTGGGAAAACTAAAAATCAGCAAGACGCAGGCACTCCAAAGTTTACGGCTGTTCTATAGACAGGAACCTCCACTTTATTACACCTTAAATATCGTAAGAAAGAGTAAAATGGATAAAGAAGTTGTGTTCCTCATGTACAATGGAATATCACTCAGCCATGAAATCAACGTCATAAGGCTAGTAGCAGCATGATGAGTGGATTTAGGTCCGACGATTCTAAGTGAAATAAGTCACACAGAAAAAGACACTTATCATAAGATATCACTTATAGAGGGAATGTAAAAACCGCTACACTTGAACTGAATTACAAAACAGAACAGAATCACACGTTTAGAAAACATACTATGGCTGCTGAACGGGAAAGGTGAGGTGGGGTGATGCATAAAACAAGGGTTTCAAATTAGCTCAGATACCGTGCCAGAAACCCAATATGTAATAAAAAAGACCTACTCCTTACTCAGTGAACTGGACTCAACACCCCCCATTCACCACACAGGAATATATCTGACTAGTAAGAATCTTTAAACCTATGTACTGATATCTCTCTGTCAGTAAGTCAATGGGGTGTAAAGCGGCATAAACACAGCCGTGAAAAGCAGCTAAACCCCATTATAAAAATAAATTACTTTTCAAAACCCGTGAAACAAAGACAGTGAAAGAGAGAGAAATTCTTACAAAATTCGTTCAGGGGCTGTGATGCAACCTGGATTGACCAAATCTAGACCCACAGCTGATTGAGACATAAGGGTGGACACTCTTGGGGCTGAGAGGTTTGGTGAGGTTGGGTGAGCCAACGCAGACCCTTTAAAGTAATACTGCATGGTACCCATCCCATGGGTCCCAAATCTCCAGGTTCAAGGGCATCTTCCTACGTCGAAAACATGCATGAGAAACCCAGAAGATGGTACACGGTGTGATCGGGAAAGGTTTCTAAAACGCACCTGATTTCCTATCTCCTTGTGCTCTGGTTCGCCGTTCCAGCCCTTTACTAGCAATCTCCCTAATTGGAGCATCAGCACCTTTAACCTCCAGTTCCGTACAGGTTGCAATTTGTCCTGAGGATGAACGGGAAGAGGGGGAACCAATGAGAGACTAGCTCTAGGTGTTGGGACAGGCACAGGTCACTCTATTTTCCCATCAGGAAGAAGAATTAACCACAGGCTCAGCCTGGCCCATGGAACCAGAATAGGGCTTGAAGCAATCCTGCGCTTTTGCGTCCAGCTCCCAAAAAAGCGAGTTGAAAAAAGGAGCTCAGGGGCAGTGCAATTCACAAACCTGCAGAGTTACAAATGATAACTCTCATCCACAAATAAATTGAGGGAAGTCAACGAAGAGGCTTTGAAAGCAAGGCAGAATTGCAGGAAACAGATTTCAGGAGGTAGGTTTGAATCACCTTGAAAGCACATGAAAAGCGGCAAAACGTCGACAGTGATGCCCTTGGCCAAAAAGGGCGTATACTTTTTTTCCAGAATATATTCAGGAAAAAACGCATACACCCTTTTTGGCCAACCAAGCAACCTGGAAAGGCAAATCAGCGCTACAAAGTAGTCTTGCTTCCCATCGGTCAAAAGGGCCATGCTGAAAAAAGTGTCAAAACCAGAAATGCAGGACAGGCCATGGAGAAATGGGAGCCTTGCTATGCTGATGGGTGGGATGTAAATTGCCAACAGCCACTCTGGAGAAGTGTATGATGTGTCCTGAAACATCTAAAAAACACAGCTTAGAGAGCATAGGGCACTTCCACTCATGGGTGTATAAATTGGGAAAACTAAAAATCAGCAAGACACAGGCACCCCAAAGTTAGGGCTCCTCTGTTGACAAGAACCTCCACTTCGGAACACCTTTTAATATCCCAGGAAAGTGAAAAATGGATAAGAAGTTTTCGTACTTATGTACAATAGAATATCACTCAGCCATGAAATCAATGTCATAAGGCTAGGAGCAGCAAGATGAGTCATTTAGGTACTATGATTCTAAGTGAAATAAGTCACGCAGAAAAGGACACTTATCATAAGATATCACTTATAGAGGGAATGTAAAAACCGCT